>NC_071981.1:15429091-15690838 GCF_026283585.1 Hylaeus volcanicus
GTAATGTAGAATACTCGGTCGGTAATGCAGATTGCTCTGTCGGTAATACAGAGTACTCGGTCGGTAATGCAGATTGCTCTGTCGGTAATGTAGATCGCTCTGTCGGTAATGCAGAGTACTCAGTCGGTAATGCAGAGTACTCAGTCGGTAATATAGAGCGCTCGGTCGATAATGCAGGTTCATATACATTAACTAGAAATTATTTCATACTTTTCACCGTACCTTTTTTGAAGTCGGTTAAATTTTTTTACCAAAAAATTATTTTATTGTACATATCTTTTGATCTTCTACAGGTTTGTTTATAAATTTTTCAAGATAATGGATAGTTTTCTATCACATATATAATATATATGGTAAATGTATTCCGTAATAATTAGGAATAGCATAATACATATATTAGATATGAACATTATTTCTATGCTTTTACATTCAATCATTTGAAAGGCAAAAACATGCAATAACAATAATTTTAACAATAATTTTTGGCAGAAAGTGTGTTCGATCACCTTCGAATCAAATCATTTAATCGATTTCCATAAAACTCTCGACCGTTGGCCATAAATAAAATAGAGAAGAAAATTTTTGCTAAAAACTTAATCGATAGTGGAAGTTTTCAAGCGACTCTCGTCTTACAAGTTTTAATATCATAATCTTTCGCCGCCCACACCGACCACGTAGATTATAATTTCTCATAATCTTCCATTATTCAGTAATGTTCAGAGTTCTCGGATAGATGCAATTTTCTGATATTTTTCGATGGTGTGTTTTTTTTTTGCTTAAAAGACGAATTCAAGTTTCTCGTTACCGTGATACCTTGGCTCGAAACGGGCTAGAGGTAATTGTCCATTCTCCATAATGAAGTATTGTAAGAAAACAATTGAAATACAGTTTAGCTTCAGTTATGACTAAAGCAGTTGCAGCATTAATTACGGTAATGAGTGGTGCGTTAAACATAATAGTAAAAGTAAATATATAAAGCTGTCCACCTTTCCAGATTATTCGTTCATATTTAAACAGGATATTAAAGACATTTAAAATAACCAATCAAAGTGGCAACAAATTTGATATCACTTTCTATTATCAAAATGACGCCCAAGGCAAAACACTTTAAATTTGCCTGGGAATGAATGGACGTCAATGTAACGAAAACATTGATATAAATACATAAATGAAAACCTAACATATTCCGCTAAAAATAAAGACCAAAGTCCCCTGTTAAAGTATAATGCCTGGCTTTCCACTCTGATCGTCGTCTATTTCGCGTTCGTTCCCTCCGTGTAGGCCCAACGAATAATAAAGTTCAACGCCTCGAAAGAGATTGCTATCGGCCCGTTTAGCACGAGATAACGAAATTATCATCCTTTTTTCTCGTCTTTCCGCTGCAGAAGCCGGAACGCGGGGGTGAAAATTCGCGGTATCTCGGCGCGTATAGTCGCCACGTGCGATCCTCTCGTGCCACGGCATGTTAATAAATTGCACTTATTTATTTCAGCCGTGGTAACCGTTTAACGAGCGCATTGCTTTGAGCCCAGGGAACTTCTGTCGCGCGATATCGCGGCAATTTCACGTCTCCGCGAGTCGTTGCGAAGCCTGAAAATTCCAGGGCATTGTTTGATCCACCGCAAACTCTATCAAAGCTAACAAGTGTTCCGAGGAAGTCCCTCGCTCATATTTCATGATACTCTTTTATGATACATATGGTACGTATTTTATGATACAGCGAGTATTAACAATTTTGTAGCAGAGAGTCTGACCCCAGCCTTGTATTCCCTTTCGAAACGACAGCATACTGATGGGGTTACATCGCTTAAAGCTGGGCAAAATATTATTTTAAATATTGTGTATTACTCCTTTGCCTTACAATTTAATTTCCAATAACGCGTGCCATAAACTATAACAAGGTCGATCACACATGATATCAAAGATTCCCAACGAAGTAAATTGAAAAAAATTACCAAATGTACTTCAAAGCATATCTAAAATATTCTTAAAGTTCAATGCATTAAATGAATTCTTCTTTCTAAAAAAACAAATATCCTGAAAAATACTTAATATTCGGCATCCTCATGTGGCTCCCCTTAACTACACCACGAGAACCATTCGATAATTTTAGTATGCACACTAACATAACGAAACTCGATTGAAAGTCAGTCGTCGTCCAAACGCGGTTAATATATGACCGACCGATTCCATCGTTCCTGAGAGTCCGCCTCGTGTAGCCGTCGACAATGATCGATAAGCCTAGATTCAAAACTGCTTTCGCTGTGTTTCGTACTCCGATTGAAACAATAAATCATCGCACGCTCTGAGAGGTCGGATCGTATTAACAGTCGTTCGCTTTTAGACCCGTGAAATAGACGAGCCTGTAACGAGCGGACCGAAAAATTGTTCCACCGCTAGCCTTTGACGTCGAAAAGTTCCCGAGTAAACGAAGTAATTGCGAACGCGGACGCATTCATTGACTGAAGGCAGCCGGGGTGTTTCAAGCCTCGAATGGAGCGATTCTCAGTGAATATGTATCCGTCGTTGATTTTCATTTACCACTGCGGTGCAGTGCTTTCTACTATTCTGATATAATTGTGCAAGTTTTCAAACGTAACGACTTGATTGATATTTCAAATGGAATTGCAATGGAATTATTTTAGATTTCTGTCTTGGTCATAATAGAAAAATATTCTGGATTATGTTTGAATGACCCTAGTACTTAAATATTATCAAAGACACTTACTCTAACCTACCCTTTTCTAACTTAACCTACCCTTTCCCTAATAAGGTCTACAAGCATTTGTCTCAGAGAAGATAGTTGTATCTCTGGTTTTTGTCGTGACTTCACTCGAAAAATCGATCGTAGCAAAGGATTTATTTGTCTTCCTATTAGATCGAATAATCGACGTTCCACCGTTCTCTCTTAATCCCAGGAGAGGAAGAGGGATGAAGTGGCCAGGATCCGTGGATATCTCAGCTATCGAGACGCAGCCGTGATTTATTATTTCAAACGTTGCCAGCCAGCCTGGAGAATAATTTTTAATCCAGACGTATCGATCAGTCGGACGTTCGCGAGCGTACGAACGGGATTCCCATCCAGCATTCCCTTTTCATAGACAACGGAGCCAGACCACTCTATATTAACCGTATCGGTATGAAGTGTGATTTACAGCCGGTCCTGTATAACACATAGCAGTTCCCGTACGGTGTTGGACTGTCGTCTGTATACCTGAGCTCTCCAGTTCCCCGTGATTTATAGTCTCCAGATGGATCCCTCCCCCATCTCGAGAAATCATTTCCGATCGAGAAATCTTCGATTTTGAGCACCGATAACTCTCCTACTAGCGAACGTCGAATGGGAAATGAAATGTTGTGCGCGCCAGCTGGGTGGTAGGTTTATCGTAAACAAACTGCTGGTTACGGTAAGATAAGAGGACAAGGGTGATTTACCACCCGTGGAAAATAGTTTTGACAGCGTTCACGGTGATGTTCGCTGAAAAGACGGGACGGAATTTTCGGATCGAAGATCAATGTACCAAGCATGAATGTATCGTAGAAAATGTGTATCTCGCAAACTTTGAAAGTTGAAGGTTGATTTTGGGGTGGTTTATAACTATTATACTACGCACTTAAACATTTTGTAAATACATAAAAGAAAATTCCAGTAAAATTTAAGTGGTCAATTGTAACATTGACAAGTGGCTCGAACCTAGGAAAATTTTAAGTGGAAAATACATGCAATTTCTTCAATTGGTTACTTTTGTTTTTATAACTCCGGTAAAAGATTGATGAAACGATTTAAAATTTGACAGAGTTATTACTTATGCTAATACTAACAAGCCCTAAGAGTTTCAAATTTTCATCTCAATTATTTCCTTATATATCAACTCGGTAAATATGAAGCTACTTTCTGTACTTAAACTATTTTTGTAATATTATTTTAAGTGTTTCAAATATAAACTTATTGGTCGTTTTTCATAAAAGTTCCGAAAACAAACATACTATTCGAAGTAATTAAAAAATGTAATTCAATAACAATTCATTTATTTATTACTATCAACGTTTCATCGAGTCCAATGTTCGGTGTTTATTCTAAAACAACTATCAATGAAAAAAAAAACAACAAATAAGTACTTTTAGCATTACTTAATGTTACGGGAAAGTCTTCTTTCAATGTTCCTTTCTCTCCAAAAAAAAATTCTAGAAGATCGTCTACTTTTCAGTCGTTCGTACCAGAACAGCCCCTTAATGGCGTCGCCAGATAAGAGCGTTCCGTGTACATTCGTTCATGCCGCGTACTAGTAATATTCGGCCTGGTAAACAGATCCTTTGAGCTTTATTAGCCGCCGTGTGCCGACAGCTTTTTAAATCGGCCCGTCGCGCTCCCACCCTCTCGTTCATTTACGCTCAGGAAATTTGTTTCGAAAATCATGCCTCGAAAAAGCGACCCCCCCCCCTCCCGCGACCCGGGCTCATCCTCGTCGAGGGGTCGATAGTCGTTAAAATTAATGAGATGTAAATACGGCGGAGGACCTCCACTGGAAAGGAAAAAAAACATTCGTTGCATCGACGCGAACCTCCACCGACGGGAAGCATCCGCGGCGTTCTTCCGGTTCTTTGAATCTTTTAACGAGTCGAAAGACGGCGCATGGAACGCAAAACATCTCTCGCGATTAACACTAATTCCTCGAGTTCGTTTTCTTTTTTTCAACGACTCGGGTTAGACGAGTCCTGTGGGAGAAGTGAACGAGAGAGAAAAGTGTAGAAGAGGGGCTGATGCTTTAGAATTTTTGGTGATGATACCGAACAGCCACTGGAAAAGATTTAATACCCGTAATAAAAGTACGTACTTTAAACAGCATTTCGGCGAGGTTTCGTGTAAATAGGATTTTTTGTGTGGAAAATATGGAAAATTTCGTCGGAAGTAGTTAGAGGGATATTTTTATTTAAATATTTAAAAATTACAAATATTAGAATATTTTTGTGTGGCACAAGACTGACTAGTATACTTTGTGCAATAATGTAAATTAAGCAGAATGTATACTGTTGAATTAGCGAATGAATACAATATTTTAATAGCATACATAACGTTCTCTGTATTTTCACACGCGCGCTAATTTGTACTGGAGTGAGTAGGTTCGAATGCGAGAACTCGTGACCTAATAAATACGTACATAAATATATTCACCCATCAGACGACAGGTATCTTCCACCATTCAACCCTCTGCTCGGAACGAACTCAGCCACGTGCATTTAGGTTCCGCCTAATATCTGCATCCGACATCAAAGACGATGGTTTCTGTCGGAGTCATCCGACAGAACCGTCGGTGTATTTGCCAGTGCGATCAGCGGCTTATTACGAAACGTCAAAGCTGTGACCCCATGTCTAACAATATCAAGAAACCTTACTTCGATTTCGATTAACTGCTTCTCTTACTTAAACATTTCCATGTTCCTTAACCCCTTGTCACTTTGCGATCAGAGTCATAGTGTTTAGACGTATGTGGTACGCGAACATTTGGTTGCTTCTGTTGATTAATAATATTTGTAGTTGAAGTATGTGGTTTTCAAAAACACGTTTCAATATGCAATCATATAACTATTTCAATATTTTTGCTTTTTAATACGTGGCAACACGTTTATCGTTGTCCAAGTGTCATAATTTATGCAAGTGGTCATTGTATGTTGTTTTCAATATTCAGTTATTTAATTCTTCAAAATTTTACACCCTCCTGATATGTAACAATATAAAAAATGACGCAAGGCGACTCATAATGACACTAATTATCCTTATCACGACTATAAAACCATCGTCGTTGTTAACGGAGGGATCTGGTAAATATTTGCGACATCGGTTTATTATCTTTTAATTCACCCCGCGCTTGTTACCCTTAGAACGTCTCCAGCTAGTTGAGAGCAATTTCGTGCACGTCGAACCAAAAATATTCGCCAATTATCTTCCTTCCTATTCACGGCCACATTCCCATGCAATTTTATTCGCTTAAAGCTCGCAGAAAGTAGCTGCTCGACTGCGAGGAAACGTCTTGAAACTCATGCGCCGTGTTCGTTTGTGAATTTAATGATAAAATTGGTTGTTGAGAATAATAATTCCAATCGGAAGAAAAAATTTATACGAAATAAACTTCAGATGAAAGTGAAACATAAATATGGAAGCGTGTTGATATATTTTGCCTCAAAAACGAGATAATTTTGAAGCTTTTAAAATATTTATATATTTATATTAATGTTTGCTTCAGACTAGTTATTTGCTTTATTGTTTTAGTTACATGATGAAACTGCTTATCGGATATCTAGCAATTTTTATTTTACTTCTCACTGTTTCTTATATGTACGGTTTTCCACCCTTTAGGGGTTTTTCAGCAAGATTAAACCAGACACGTTTATAATTGCCAACGATGGTTTCGCGATCGGTATCGGCCGGGATGACCACTTCGTCGTCGTGCTCTATAGCTATCTCAATGTCAGGTTCTGCCTTCAAGTAGAAGAAATAAGGTATGGGTTCGGCGGCGCGTGCGCAGTCTTTAACTAAATCTGTGACTTCCTGCCACTCGTCGTCCGGTTTCTGTAAGAGTTATAATAATTACAAAATGAGCAATTAAAGTAGCCTCTTCATTTTAATAAAATATATTGATAAAACTAGAAAACAAGGCACGTGATTCGAGCAACTTTAACATTGCACATGAAAGATTTCCTTAAAAAGAAAAAAAGAAGGGATTTATTTTTTAAGAAATGACTGACATAAACATTAATTTACCTTCTCTAACGTTTTCAGTACCTATATTCCTTTTTTCTGTTCGAATAAAAGCACTGTAAGGTTAGATATGAAGTATGGAAACGAATTAAAAACGATATTGGAAAACATAAATCTAAAGGAACACATTCCCAAGCCTGAAATTTAATTTCAACATTACTGGCCAGATGTGTTTTATTACATATTACACAGTGTACACTTTTGCCACCATCCTATGAGTAATATTTCAACAAATGTACTCCCTGCTTTTTCTTCGTTTCATATATTCCACCCCAATAAAAATTTCCTCTTAAAATGTTAACACACTTCGAAACACTTCTCATTCTACATTTAGTCAAATATTTTGTTAAACCGTAAGGAATCGTTGACATTGAATAATGCCAAGCGATCCCTTGCAATACTAATTGGTCTATCGATTCGATTACCACCTAAACAGAGAACACCTCTAATTCTCCCAAACGTCATACACAAGTTACAAAGAAATCTGAGAAACAGAAATAGGTTAATGCTTTTCGAATTCACACAGGGAGGGATCATCGAACACCAATTATCGGGCGAATGTTTGCGGCAGAATTTAATCTCGCGAGTTCTTCATCCCTTCGTTTCTCATTTTCGACAATCATCGTTCATTAATCTTCGGTTTCAATATCAGTCAAACATCACGTCGTCGGTAGCCGATGGTAAAACGTCGATACCGAACGAAGACGCGGAGCTAAGAGTTAAATCGTTCTTAATGACGACGATGATGATAAATCGATTACGTTCCCGCAGACCGAGGAACGAAATCATTCGAAAAATAGACGAATAAGCGAGTCGTTTATCGGTGTCGACTTCTTGCTCCGGTAATGACCGCCGAAGTTATCAGAGAAGATCGGTGAACCGAGAGAAGGAGAGAAATTTCGAAAAATACGTAACCGTCGATTCGATATTTATCAAACCCCGTTAACCAGCGCGAACAGCGCCACTGAGGAGAAAAGTTTTCCTCGGATTTAATAAATACTCGACTCTGTATCCTCCGCGATAAAATGTTTAATTACACCAATTAGCCTGGCAAGCCTGCCGATTAAACCAGCGACGCTGTATTCGTTTTTATCGCGGCGCCCGCGCCCGCCCCCCCCCCCGAGACGAAACAAATTGCTCCTTTAACGAACCGCGGACTGCGGATATCTCCGTATCGTGATTAAAAAACGAGGGAAACAACGAATTCCTGTCCACTCGTGTATCGAATGGACTTAGACGAAAGGTCACCTCGACCGTGTATTTATAAAGCGATCGACAAAAATTGTTTCTAGGTCTTCTTGCAGTGCGAACGTTCCGTGTCATAGGAACGCTCTATTTCTGGACGTCTGACCATTTCGGGCTCTTTCCACTTGCAGGAAACGTTGCAGTTTGCACTCTATTGGCGCAGCTACAGCGAGATGTAAAAATTGTTGCTAGGCGTTCCTCTACTACTGAAAACGTTCTATATTATAGGAAGGAGACCTGGGCAAATTTTAATTGAATTGATAATGGAATATAAGTATTTGAAATCATTTATTTCGTACTGTTATTTTCGAGACGGTCATTTGAAAATAAAGATAGTAGTTATTTTCAAGTAATTGTAAAACTAAATGGTATGTTATTTCACATAATATTTCGAGTAATGTTATTTCAAAAGTGCCCAGGTCTGATAGGAACGTGTACCTCATATATTTCTACTTGTCCATACACTACAGACTCTTTCCACTTCGTACAGGAAACGATATTTTTAAAGAATTACAAACATTGAATGAATATTTCTGTTAAATATTTTTGATGAATATTTTTAAACAAATGACATACATACTTTCATATATTTTATATATGTTATATGATTTATTGTTTCATATATTTTCATTATCATTGTTATATATATATAAAATATATAAAATATATATGCAATAATAAAACATGAAATATATGATAATACATTTTATACGTTATTGTTTAAAAATACTCATTAAAAATATTTAATAGAAATATTCATTGTTTAGATAATATTTCGTTGTTTAAAAATATTAATTTGCTTTCACGTAATTCTCTTCGTTGCAACACAAAGTCGACTTGATCTCTTTCTACTATCCACCGCAGATATCTACCAATCAGTCAAATCACGAAAGCTCTCGAGTTCCCTAAATCAGTGGAACACCTAAGACCCTCCAGTTCCTCCCCAAATCAAATCACGCGGGAAGCCCAACGTAGAATTCCACGATACCACACAAGTGGTCCTCCGAATCGTAATGAAAGCACGGTTACCGCAACTATTGACTCCTTCGTCCCGTTCGAAGGTCCCTCCTCTGTATTCGGCTCCAAAGGCTTGGGCGCAACTTCGATGACCGTGGGCGTTTCTGATGGAGCCGGTGTGACGAGCTCCTCGTCATTCTCCGTTTCTATAGAATCCTCTGCAGGTGTTTCCTTCTCCACAGGCTGCGTCGTAGATTCTCCAGCGTCATTCGGTGATTCGCCATCCGTCGCAGGACCTTTAGGCTTTTTAGCTTTTCTCGAAGTCTTCTTCACAGGTGATCTTCTCTTCGTGGTCTTCTTAGGTCGCGATCGTCGTTTAACAGGCACCTTTTCCTCCACTCGCTTGCCCTTTCCTTGCACGATGAACGTGGCCATCACGTACCGACCTCCCATTACCTTCGTCGCCTGCGACACAAAAATGCTCGACGGCATTCAGAGCGGACATATAAAGTAAAGTGTGCGGTGGAATCGTTACCTGGGCCGCCGTTTCCCTCCAATGCTTGTAGTAGGACCTGTAAACGGTCGCCTCGTGCGTGAACTCCTTGAAGAATGCTCGCATCTCCTCCTCGTTTCTTGGCATAGGAAGCTTCTGAAAGACACCGTTACTTTTATTGCGACACGCCGCATGTAAACGGTAATGTTTTCCCATTCCCAGGTCAAACGTGAACGACATTTAAACTGTTTTAGTATTTACATTTTTGGTATATTTCATTCCGTCAGGAGAGTGTATTTGTTAATATTGAGGTAGATAAGGTGGACTTTTCGAACATTCACTAACTCTTTAACTGCGGGATGATTTTTGCTGGAAATTCTAAGTGGGGTAGATGTCTGAATTTAAAAAGATATCAGTTTATAAGGTGTCTAGTTTTCAAAATAAAAATTCAAAACCTAGAAGACCTTTTTTCTCTGAATTCGATTACATTTGGAATGGTGAAAATGAAAGCATCGTTGGTTGACAATTACTTATTTACAGAAATATTAAAAAATATCACCTCACAGGGGATGATAAGACGAAACTTTTTTATATTTACAATTTATTCATAGGACGTTTACTTCCAGAGATAAGAATTATAAACTTAGAAGACCTTATTCCTGAAATTCAATTTTTGCAACGAACTTCTAACTTTTTAATTTTTATTTTCATAACTAAGCATCCTATGAATAAACTGTACATATCAAAAAGTTTCGTCTCATCGTCCCCTATAAGCTGATATTTTTTAAAAACTGATTTAACGAATACAAACATTTCTCGGAGGTCATTTCTCGAGAGCGTATATATACCCTTCACAGTCAAAGAGTTAAATATGAGAATATACGTAAAGTCGAATTTTTAAAAGAAAATTCAGTAAAGTAATAAATGAAATAAATTGTATATATGAATTTTGTTCCAGAAGTAATTCTTACTTCGATTTCCTCCTCTTCAATTTCTACCTTCTCCCCTAAATGCTGCCACGGCATTCCAATGGGCCAAGTCATCAACGTCTCTTTTTCTTCTAAATAAAATCATTGCTCTTGAAATTGGGGAAACATAACACACCCTCAGATTGTAAAATTATAGAAGTAGATCCACCTTGTGTCAATGTGACTTCGGATTCGGTTGGTTTATCTCGAGCATTTTTATCGTCATCCATTTCGTCCCCGACTCCTATTGCGCTGACGTAGACGCTTGAACTATCTGTTACTTCGCGAAGTGTTTCTTGACTTGGTTCCTGCTCTTCGTCAGGCGTTTTTTCTGTAACGATACAGCGTCACTTCGTGTCGACACATAAAGTTATTCGGTCACTCTGGACTGAAGTATACAAGACATTATAAAAAGTTTTACTGGATTCATTCATGAATGATTTCCGATTCTTTAACTTATAATTCATTTCCAAGTATACTATCGTGTAATAAATCCCAGTTAATTATGCAATCACCATTGATTATTGCTTAAAATCTACCCTGAACGTGACTATTTCTTAACTGTGCAAATTCTTTATTGGCCTCCAGTATACTGACACGTAACCTGTTTATTCCTAAACCAGCGAAATTCAGTTACATTTTTTCACTTTTCACGAGGCCGTTGGCGTCTTAATTAAATCGCAACAGGGAACAAACTTCCTCGGTCGCTTCCCTCTCTATCTCTCTCTCTCATCCACGTTCACGGAGTGAAACGCAGACAACGAAGAAAACTTTGACCCCTCCGAATCAGCTTATCGTCCCACGTTCGCGCCCACGCCACCTCCGTACCGGATTCAGCGCAATAACGGCGCAGGAACGGAATTAATTATTAAATACGTGGAGATTCTGAGATAAACCAAAAAACACCCCCGGGCACCTCCCCAAAACGCGTTTCTCACGCGGGCACAGCTAACGGTCTATGATTCGCGATGTCATAAAATCTGTTTAGGGCAACGTAAAAGCACTACGTGATAGCGCGAGGCCGACCGAGCAACAATGGCCATACTTTCAGATTTATTTTGCGATAAGTGCTACACAGTGGCGTCTACGGCGTGGCTTCTATCAAAATTACTCTTTTGTTACCGTCGCCCGCCCCCTTTCTCTTGGTTTATGTGCGCTGCCGGACGTAAACAAACCCCCGGTAAGCCGGGAACCGGGGAAGAATGACCGCTTCGAACGAAATTACGCTTCCCTCACCTGGAGAATCGACGAGCACGGCCGCGGGCTGCTCCGACCGGCTGGAAACTTTGCTCGGCTTATCTCCTTTCTGGAAACAAAAAGAGGGAACCATTAGCGTCGGTCTCCTTCGTCATTTTTCCACCGGAGTTGTATTTTTTGGGGGGCCGGCGGCGAAAATAATTAGGGCGGTCGAAGTATGTCGGTTAGTCTGCGAAAGGGGAGCGAGTAGAAAGGATAAATTGAAAACTGAGAAGGTTGTTGAGAAGGGTAGAATTTAAATAATTTTACCTGTTTTTATATTATGAATATTAAATTTAAGGGATGGTGAGAGGTTCGAGGAGAGATTGTTTTATAATTGATGCATTATTTTTACGATATACTTGAATGACGATTCGATATTTAGAGTTGAGGTGTATGAATAATATTTATTCGTATTTTATGTTTGTATTAATATTTTTTATTTGACGCCTTCTCTTTGCACTGAAGATAAACTATTATTTTTATGAATAGCAGTATATACTGTTTGTATGTCATTAAATGCTATTTTTTTATCGAAATATTTCAATAAGATAATAAATAATAAATAATTCGATACTTCAATAGAACTTAATATAAGAAAATAGCGTATAATTCACTAAAAATAAAAAGTACAATGTTATTAAACCATAAACAACCATATTAATATGATGAATTAATTCAATGAATTAATTCCGGCAGTCAGTCTTGGCCAACGGCCTGCCGAGCACGATTGCCCACTTAGTATGTATTCTATATTATGTGGTAAATAAACGGTGATTAAGTTAATGTTCTGTTAGCGTGTTCCGATACTTAACATTTAGATAACTTTCTTTGATAGATATAGAGGGTACGAATACTTATGAGACTGACTGTATATTAACCCTTTGCACTCAAGAGATGACTCTCAGTGACCATTTGGTTTCACGCAGCAAATATATCAGCAATAATGTTTCTTTAGGTTTAATTTCTTTGGAACTCGAAGTGTGAATAAAATGATTGTCGGCGAGGTAAAGGTGACCTGATTCTCAAATCTCGATAGCTTAGCATTCGTGGCAATAGAATGCTAGGAAAGCATCTCGAGTCCCTTGTAGATACTAGAAAAAAGCCCTCGAATGCAAAGGGTTAAAATTCAAATATGCCTTCGAATTTTTCTTAAAAATTGACACGAACTTTCTGGACGCTCCAATACATAATTTTGGAAGGTAGTTTTACAGTGTATCACTTGGCAAAATTCATCTTAGGAAAGTGACTGTTCCTTTATTCGAAAACAGCGTCGAATCCCCGTTAATACGGATAGAGAAGGTTGCACCGTAACGCGATACAGAAGTTTGCCGAAGGAAATTTTATTCGTTCGCTGTTCGAGGGTTTCGCTTTCCCCAGCCACGGGGAAACTAATCTCCTTGGCTACCACAATTTTTCCAATTTCCCTCGCCATCGAAGAAACTTAATCTCCGAGGCATCGAAGTCTCCCCGCTGTTTCTAACCCGAGAAACTTAATTCGCGAAAGTTTCCCCGCTATCAAGTTCGCACAGCGCCGATACTCGCGAAACATGATTTACACGGGTGGTCGAGAATAGCCGTTGTTCCGCAGCATCCGTTTGGTTAACCTTGAACACCGGGGAGCAGCGTGTTTCGTTGTATCGCGGTGCAGCTCAGGTGTCGGACAAGGGGAAGCTGCCTACCAGTATGTTTCAGTCCGCTACCGAAGATTTATACGCGACACCCGCATAGTTCAGTGACGAGGGGGCGGTTTAAATCTCTCCTCGCCACTGTGCGTCCCCCTATGAGTGACTTACTACGCGGAAAAATAAAAGGAAGACGGAAAAGTGCAGTCTGCAAAAGTCTGAAGCCGGCTGCTGCAGGCTGCTGGCAATAAAATAGAAATGAAAGCGGAAGGAAAATGGAAAGTAATAAACTGCTTTGCAGTATCGTGACTGTAACTACTGGGTTCAAATCGAACGAAATTCCTTCGCAAATCCGGATGAACGATACTTCAAATTTTGGAAGTTTATTAAATTTTGAGAAGTTTTTAAAAGACACTTGGGAAAATATAGAATTAAAATAAATATGTTATTGAGGGGGGGGGTGGTTTGAATTTCTCCTAATCGCCACTGTGCACCCCCATACGCAACTTACTATGAGTAAAAATAAAAAGACACAGAAAAACGCAATCTACAAAAATGTACTAGTGGCTGCAGAGTTCAGACATTGGAATTTGGACCTGAATGAAAGAAATTATAACCTCTAGTTTAAAATTGAAATAAAAATATGAATGTGAAATAGGAATATGAAAATTGAACGAGACTTGAAATTTCGTAAATATTTTTAAGAATATATACATCGAGTACGAATATAATAGAATATACGAATGTTAAAGGGAGGGTTTTAGTCCACCACCTCCGCCACGGCGTGAGTGACTTACTACACGGAAAATAGATTTAAAAAGAAAGTGAGAAGGAAAGAAAGTGGCGTCACGGTGAGAATGTCAACCGCACGACGCATGGCGTCGTCATTAAGCGGCGCCAGTCGACCTTGATGCGGAAGATTAATCGAACAACTTCGATGTACTTCGTCGAGCACAGCTCGTCCAGTTCTGGCTACTTTTGTGATTGTCATGTCGCTAATTGAGGTTATTTGGGGTTGAATGTGGGAATTAAAAATAAGAATTTCGATGTAAACATTCCACACAATCCAATATTAAGATTAATCGCCATGATAGCAACCAATTTAGTGCTCGTCAACACGTGTCAGTTGGTTGAAATACAAACTTATTTATTTTTATTTTGAAAGAAATAAAAATGCAGGTGCATTATTTATCGAAAAATGTCTCGTTCATAATAGGAAATGTGAAATCGTGTTTTACGTCGCCTCCTGGTATGAGCACCTCGATTCTTGCAAGCGTCATCTCGACTGTCATCTCGTCAAGCTTTAATAGGAACGTCACAGCTGAACTTGTAATTTGCAGTGAAATTTCAGGCGTTACCAGGCATAGAGAGACGCCGTCTGCGCTGCCACTCGGGACAGGTATGCTTTTACGACTGTAAGATATTTACGGTGGCTCGTAACGCGTATCGCGCGAGCATTGTTAGGAAGCTTTTGTTAACGGTCGCGTGCTGCGGAAAAGCGGTCCGCGAGAGCTGCATCCGCGGGAGCGGCAAACGTTATCTTCAAACGCGCTGCGAAATGATCGAAAAGCGATATTGAGACGGAACGACATGCGCGCGAGCTCTCGTCGATGATGCGACCGCGATAAGTTGACATTTCGATACGCCTCCGACATTGCTTTAGCAATGACAGACGAAAAGAAATCTGAATAGTATTTTAACGAGAATACAAAAATAAGTAATACGATAAATGTTAGACTGCACATTTTCTAGTTGCCAAAAACAAAAATGTTAGTTCTGTTGGAATTTCCACGTGTAGCAGTCTGGCAGTCAACGTGTTAATATATTTAGAATTTAGATAGAATGTGTAATGAGATATAATGAGAGTGAAAAATTTAAAAAAAGGTTATTCTTTGAGATGTTACATAGTAATCCCTATTAATATTTCGTCAGTTCTAATAAATCTTAGAATGTTTAGTTCTTCATTTTCATGGATTTTGTGATGTAATTGTGTTTTTTACAAATGGTATGAACAATTTTTCTTCCAAATTCACACTATTGAATTCAGCGTCGAAAGTCACATAAGAATATATATTTACATAATTTTATTTAGAAAATTGTTGATACTTAATTTTCGCACGAAGTTCCCTAATTTAACAGTCAAATTTCGAGCTTTTCCTAGTTCGCCTAAAGGAACGTATTTGCGTTGACATCAACAGTTTATTCTTCGATCACCCATTAAAAGCTCCTGTAATCGCACGAATTTCCCATCCCTTACTCCAGGGGGGAACGTAACTATCTAAGAATGGAACAGCCACTTAGCAGTCGTTACATAAAGTAGAACTCACCTCCTCGTCCCGACGTATGGCGTCCTCGGCCACTTCCAAATGTTCGGCGATCCTTACGACGAGATCGATACGAGCTCGTAACCACCTCTGCCATTGGTCGGCGATTTCTCCGATCTTCGCGAGCCAAATCGACCATACGCGCAGCTTTTCCGACGGCACAGCGTACAACCGATCCATGGACCTCACCACCTTCCTGGCATTTCGACATTTACGGTCATTTCAATTTCTCTGCGGTGGCGCTCCCAAATCGAACCGAGTTTTTCGTTGTTCGACTCGCCAGGGAAATACTCGTGCCCTACATTATTATTCTATCTCGCGTAGGGAAATGCTGCCGAGCGATATCAACGCATCATGATCTCGAGGATCATGAAGTTCGAGGATGCAAGTGTATTTATCACTGGCACGAATGCGCAGCTCCTATAGTAAACGGAATTGGGGCACGAAATTCGACGTGTTCGGTCTGTGAAAGGATGTTGAAGCAAATCTACTACATGGGAGATGTAAATCTGTATTATAATGTTTTGTAAAATTTTATTTGATGCAGGAATTCATTCTGTGCCTTTCTAAGGTAAGGTTAGCATTTATTTAAAAGGGAGAGAAGATATGGCCGTGAAACTAAATATCGAAGCAATTTATGTTGTTCAGTGTCAGGTAAATATTTATTATAATATATAGCCTTGAATTGAAGGTTTACGAACATTAAACATTCGTGATCGTGAGCTGGCAGTATACGCGATTATGCGAAACGGTGAAAACGAGAGACGTCACGATGTTCTATGGAAAGTTCAAACGGACGATGTTTGTTTAAGCTGCAACCCGGCGGCTCGCGGAAAGAACAGGCTGGAGCGTACTCGTGCAATTAAAAATAAAGAGACTACGATGCCGTTTCGCGAAACGCGCTTATTTACCCTCGGCTTTTAATTCCGCCTTCGTTGCCGAGTGGCGTTACGTCAGAACGACGTGGTACTACTTCGTTCCCGTTGTTGTCTGTTATGAGCGAAAATATTCAGAAACAGGAAACTGGTACGCCGCGAGCGGCCATTGTGACGTTATTCAGAATTGTTTAAAGACTCGCGATAAGGCTACGAAGGGAGAAGTCGTGCGCATAGTTGGACAGTATTGACCTTCTACATGAATTTTATTTCATTTTTCCAAAATGAAATTATATATACAATTCATTCATAGATATATTCATCGCTTAATTAAAAACTAATACTGGTGGGTTGCTTCTATTGCTCGTTAATCATCAGACAATCAAGAATAGGGGTGGTAGGTAAATGTTTTCCTATGAAAGAACATTATACTTCCCTTTAATTCTCGCATGAATTTTATTTCACGTATCGAAATAGAAATTATTTCTTGCTTGCTCGTAGTGATGCGCACGAGACGAGACGGGATCTGATTAATTAATTCAAAACTTCAACAAAATTCAATGAATTTCAAAATTAATGAGCTCTTTTGTTGGATGAATGTGGAATTATCACGCTTTTCGTTGTTACATACATACATTTTTGCTGAATATTTATTTATGTTTAATCAACGAAATTAAAGTCCCGAATTTTATTTTATTTAATAAGCTAAAGACAAGCATTAAAATAACTTGTATTAGCTTTGTTCGGTGATAGTGAATTAAAAGGAGCCCGAAATCTGGTAATTATAATAAATATACAGGTCCGAAAGGTATTGGAGTTATAGCACAGTTACCCAGTGGTATTAATGATAACAATGACAGGCCCTTATCGCGCTCGTTAAGTAAAATACAATGGTGAGTAAATAAATGAGATCAGAATGCCATTGTAGCCTTGTCATAATTATGGTGCAATGGCGAGATATAATTGTAAGCTCGTGCCCACCGAATTTCGAGCACAATGGCAGCTAATGAACAGAGGAGAAAACGAAGCTCAGGACTTCTGTATCATGAATGCGAAATAAATGTAATTTTTCTCGCCTTGGAGCAAACGAGAGTAATCATTTAATTATTTAATTATTCAGCTTCTCCTCTTCGAGGCTAAACAAATTTACATTTATTTCGCACCAGTTTTATTGAGCGAGTTCAACATAATAAACGGAAATTTCTTTTATTTTCTTTCCTCTGAATGTGTCGCTGAAACGTGTGCAGCTGCTGCATAGTTAATGAAGAAAAATGACTCGAAATTACAGAAACATGCGGAGATATGCATGAGAATATACGACAGTTATTGGAAACGTGTCAAAAATGGAATAAGTAAGTCATACACACGTTCACGGTTAGTCGTGGGTGGGTGGTGGATATCCGAAGGCTTTCTCGTGGACAGGCCAATAATAAAGTTAATAATATACTCTATCTTGTTGTATTCGCGAATGTAAATATTTGAATAAAATATTTAGCGAATAAAAATAAATGTCTCTTACAAAAGGAACAAGTACATCGACTAACCAACAATATAATTCACTGGAAATCCTAATTAAAGCTGTTGAAATTCAACTTCGTTTCGTCAAAAATTCTAGATTAAAATTATGAAACCAGCAAACGCGTGCCTCCAATGAAGACATAAAGGTTTAAATAGAGATTTCCTTAACTAAGTGCACCGAAAACTGTCCAATTTCGTGTGAAATGCGAGCCATGAGGGAGTCTTAGCCATTCTGCATGCCTATTTATGAGAACTATGGCCTTGTTGGCTCACATAAGTTCATCGTATACTCGTCCAAGTCTCCGACGCTGTTCCACGACCGACTTACCCCGCGGACAGGATAAGCATTCTGGCACGCCTTCGCGCGCTGTTTATTATTTCATTACGTTCGATGCCTATCTTTCTGTAAACGCTATTTACGAAGCAGAGAAAAACGACCTATGGTTCAGGAACCCTCCCACGCAGGATGGGTCCAATTTGACACGTGGTAAAATTTCTTGTACCCGTACTTCAAATATTCCAGGTGAGATTTTAACGGTCTAAAATTTCTGAACTGTCAGTTTCAAGAATTATTTTATAAATATATCTTTTAAGGAAAGGCAACCGATGCTTTGGGAATCCTCCCACACATCCTGAATGCTCGCGGGTACCGACATTAAAAACTGCCAATTCTCTGACAAATGTGTGCAGAAGATAATGGACCACGTGTAGAAAAATAACTCTTTGTTAATGCGTAGAAATATTAGACCGATAAATTCATGAAAAAGCTTCGTTCGCATTCGATCCATTCGCGTGAAAATATATAACACGTGAATGATACATTATACATACAATGGACGTGTATATTTTTTCCTAATATTCGCCATATTTCTTATAATTTTCAACGTGTACACGCTTCCGTGACACCGAAGTTATTCGTGTCCGTTGTAATAGTCCACCAGCACGTCCAATCGCATTTACAACATGTACAGAGAGAATCAAATCATCGAACCAATGACATCAACATTATTAAACATTATTCATTCTCAATTTTTAAAAAATTTGTTTAACTTTTATGTACTACTAAATATTTATTCCAAAGCTCGAGTTCTCTAGCCATTCAACCAACTTAAATTGTAATGGTCTTGAATCTTTTATATCTAGAATCACTTTATTTAGAATTACTTCGGTTTCATGAAGAGGTCATGGCTTGGAAAACACTCGCTCTAAGATTTCCTATACTGCTGAAGTTTATAATAAATATCATACTGGTGCAAACTCGTTACATTCCTTAATAGTTTCAATTGTAAGAAACTAAGCGTCAGTCAACCACTGTAATCAACCATTGCACGTAGAAACTCAGAGCCTCGAATCAACCGAATCTCGCAATCACTGGAATAAATCGATCGACTCCGTTCAAAAATTCTCGAGACATCGTCGTAATCTCCGTTTCCCTGGCAGCCTCGAATCACGCGTCATTCAACCTACACCTTGGACTAAAATTACGGATCGGCGATCATCAAACTATTTCGAGATCGGATTCACGAGACGTGTGCGTGCCTGCGCGAGCTCGCGGGGATCACTTTTCCCTCTCGACGGGGTTTTTCTAGCCGGCGAATTTCGAGATTCATGAATACGTAACTAAACCGTGGCAATTTATGCGCCACGGTGCTTTTACGTTTGCGCGTACCGCTCTCTGATAACACACCCGTCCTCCTTGGTCTATGTAAATAAATAATAGCGCGGAACGTTTTTTCTCGCGAGCACACACACCCGAGCTTTGGTGGGGGAAAAAAAATTGTGGATTATAAACGCTCCACTTACGCTTGGATCTCGAGGGTCCTGATTGCCTCCGCCTCGTGCTCCAGCAATTCCTCGTCCGCCTGTTGACAAATGAGAACGATAATTTCGGCCGACTTGCGCTTGGGAACTTTCGGCCACTGGTGACCAAAAATTCCCCAAAAACCACCTAAAATGATTTTTTGACGTTTAAATCCAGATGAAGCTCTGTATTGTATTTATTTAGGCATTCCAATTAGCGAGAAGGTTTATTGTCACGCCGTGCAGATTGTTCGTTGTAGTTTCGAATATGTTGACGAAACGTCATTTGTGTAGAAGATTTGAAAAATAACAATCTAGTTTCGTGATCGTTGGGTATAGCTATTTGAAGTATTGGACCATTGCGTAGGTCTTGGTATATGTATTTTTAACACATAGAAAACGAGACTACTTCCGAAAGATTACTTCCAAAGATTAGAAAATATCACATACGTGAATAAATTAGAAATATCAAATATAACAATTTGTCCAGCCTCGTGAAATTTCCGAACACAGTACGCCGCACCAAAGGCATACCTTTCGAACGAACAGAACGCGGACAAAAGTTTTAGCGTGCGCGGGATGATTAAACGATAATTTTCGATCGCATAGAGGAATTTATGGCTCATTGGGTCTAGCATATTACGGACCGGACGCGAACACAGTGAACCTGGATCGGAGCGTATTGTTGGATTGATGATTATTGGTCTGCCAATGCATGATGGGTGGATAATTAAGTCCTGATGTTATTAACGATTAGGGGATCCGTAAGGTGCGAGATGAATGACCATTGATATGAATAACCACGTAATGAAGTTTCCGATGATAGTGACCGAGAGTATAATAGCTACAAATCGTCATAGAAAGCTCGCTAATATTCAAAGCGATTTCATTCGATACGAACAGTAACCACGTTGTCAATTGTGTGTTTATTGGCCGAAAGACAGAAGTACGAGCTATGATATTAAAATTTACGAGGAGCTCCTAAATCTCATGTGATATAAAATTGCCTGCAGAAAATGACTTTGAAAAGCAAGCATTTTATGTGAAACAATAGCTATATACTATATGTATATTACTGTCTCAATTTCATACACCATTTTTCAGAATATATTTCATGTAACATATGTATCATAAGATGCATAGAATAACGTCGTGTACTCGACATTACATAGAATATATTCTGAAAAATAATGCACAAAATTAAAATAATTGTCTATATTAATTACATAGAATACATCAAACATATACATAGAATATATTCTGAAAAATGGTGTACAAAATTGAAACATTCTCATTCCAATCCATATATTATAACCTAATCAGAGGTCACAAGTGAGCCAGAACTAACCAAAGTTAATTCTCCAACTTACAATTTTCTTTCTCTTTTATTTTTTTTATTTTTTATATACGTTGACATTTACATGACACGCTTAAAACTTGCAAAGCAACTGGATGTACAACACGGACGTGACGTCTTCGCTATTATTCAGGCACAGAGTTATCAGGTACAATTGCCGTGAACTCGTATTCACGTTGATTTATACACAGGAACGCTCCAAATTGTAATTAACCCTCGGAGCCCTCGAAGCGTTTCTTGGTCTTGAATAGAGACTGACGTATTGCGAGACCATGTTGTCGTGCATTTGTGAATAGATCCAACGGTTCGACGGAACCTTGGGTCAGTTTTCTGAATTACAGTGATGACGCATTGTTCTCGCATTAACGTCGCATAGACTTTCTGGGGAATCCGTGATGCAACGTGGGTGGGACCGATGCAATCTTCTTACTTGACAAACCCAAGCATGTTGAACGAGCTAACTGACATAATAATTTAAAGGGATACTCCTTTTTTTTAATATCCTTGTTGCTTGATGTCATTAAAATATTTCTACCGAATTGAACACTGTGGTTGCAAGAAAACCATAAATATTTCCTCAAAGCTGTCCAAAGAAAGAAAAAAAAAATATCCCCTTAACAGGAGAAAAAATATTTTAAGTTATGGACTTTTTAAAAAGGTCGATAGAACAAATCATAATTTAAAGGAATATTTTTTTATTTCTGGAGGACACACTTTTTTTTTAATATCTTTGTTGCTTGAGATCTTTAAAATGTTTCTACCGAATTAAATAATGTGGCTGCATGCAAATCATGAATATTACCTCAAAGCTCACCAAAAAAAAAAAAAAAATATCTCTTTAACAGGAGAAAACCTAGTTCAAGTTATGTATTTTTTAGAAAGGTCAATAGAACAAGTAAAGTCTGATAAACATGAAAATGCTCAATAAATTAGCTTGATATTGTGGACACAATTGAGAGCCAATATTGTGTAGTTTCAAAGTCAGCTCTTCGAGTGATTTAGGAGCATGGCGAAAGTACAATCTGCGCGAGCATTGGACAATAGCGCAATCGATAGAAAAGCTACAGAAATAAAAAGTAAGTGGCGAGACCCCGAGATGTTATCGAAAGTGTAGGTGGACGGGACACGAAACCACAAACTACCGTAAACGCACGGATGTGGTTAAGCCTGACAGCACGGTAGATAAAGCTCGTTTTTTAAAGTACAACTGTATTACATACACTGCACCCAATGGCAGCTGAACATGCACCAGCTGGATTCTTACGATCGCTGCATCGTTCAACGAACGAGGAGCTCGTTAACCCCTTCGAATGTAACTTATTTTAAAATAGAATCACGATCGTGAAATATTCGTATGGAAAACCTCTATAAAGTATTATTTTTACTTTTGAATATTACAATATAATACCGCTATAAGGAATATTCAGCTCATCAATTTTTCCAGCATTGAAAACTTGCACACTAAATGGCAAAAGATTGTCGATAACGAGGATGATACATAATTGCTTAAAAATAGAAATTTATTAAGAATGTATTTGTTTTAATTTAATGTAAAAGAAATGACATTACTTTTCGGCCCCCCTAATATATTAAATATAAATATATTAAAGAGTTCTAGAAAGAACTCTGAGAAATATATTAAACAACTCTTTAACTATGAAGAATATTCATAAATATACTGTTCTCGTTTGATGCAATGAATTGTCTACGACTCTATACAGAGAAAATTCAAAATCATACAACGAAACGATTGCAACACTCATTTGTCAACTCTCGCCCTGTACATTTCATTGCTCAGTTATTTCACACATTCTCTGAATGTTTATATTCACTGATAGTGATTAAAGCTTCCCCGCCACGAGACGTTTGGAAACTCAACGGTAATTAGAGAAGCGACGAGAGAACGATTCCCCGCGACAAGTACAATAAAAAGTCGAAACGATTTATGCGCGACTCGTAGAGAAGCAGGAAACCGCCTTTGAGAGCAGGCTTTTACCAAAATTAACTGCGATGACGAGATCCGAAGGCGGCATCGATTTTTCCTCTTGTTCTTTGTTTGGTCTGCGTCCGAACAATAGGCGCATGCATTTTGATCAAAGTTTACAATCACTGTACCTGAAGATATCGCGATATCCCGCGATCGCTGCGAATTTGGAAGAATTCGACAAAGAAATATTCGAATACGCGCCCCGCACCGAACACGGGCTGGTTTGTAGAAATGAAATTGAGATGGCGTGGTGTGCTCGTATTTGAATTGGAATACGTCATTTCCCAAGGCCTAGACGAGCTGTTATTAAATGTTTTCCGTTTTCGCGTTCCGAAACTATCTTCGAGAAGCAAATATTTTCTCGATCTATAGATGGGTGAAACGGTATGCCAAATTCAACAGAGAGATGTAATAAATGACGAGAGACATCGTTCGAGAAGTATGTAAATTTTAAACGATGGCGAGGTACGTGGAAATAGTAGACATTCGATTTGAAATCTATTCGATATACTTGAAGGAGAGTTCTGTATGTTTTCTTAAATTATTCGAGTAAAGAGAATCTGTAGTTTCGCGAAACTACTAGAATAGAGTAATGTTTGGCGTTTTCTTTCGAGATCGATAACATGGAAACCTAAATCTTCGAAAACTTGTTCAAAATGTCCGAACAGATAAGACATGAAACAGTCTTTTGCACTTGTACAATAATTAGAAATTTTATTAAATAGTTAAAACAGAAAATATAATTTAGAATAGAAGGATACGTACAACGTAAAATAAATATACTTCAATTCAGAATGTAAAAAGTTCACGGCAACAAATGTTCTCAAGGCGATAGGTGGAAGTTACTATATCGAAGCAAATAGGATTTAGTGTAATTTTTGAGATCGCAACCAAACCAGAATAAAGAAACTGCATGGACGATTACAACGCAGCGTGCTTCCAACGTCAATCCGAAGGTTTGAAGCTTCGCGACAGATAGAAGTCGTGTCAGCGGTGAAATAAGTCTGTTGTTATAAATAACGCGCGGACGATAGCAAAAATAGCAATCAGGGCCGTGACAATTCGGGCACTCAGTAAATTCGCGACGACGGCCCACGAAATATGAAAATTCCTTATTTATCTTTAAATATTTACAATACTATTTACTATACATAATCCACCACTGGCTCACAGCAAATACAATTACATAGTCACTTGTACATTTTTTTAATAGAAATAAAACTTCTTAAACATTGAATCAAGATTTGAATAACAGACGTGGAGCTCCAAGCTTGGAGAAACATAATTTTATAAATATTTTATTCAAAGCAACTTGCGTTATTGTTCCTATTAATATGAATATATTACAAAATGTATAGTATATAAAAGTAATACATACATTTGTAATATATTCCAACATAATGTAATTTAAGAAATAATTTTGATTAATATGTATAATATGTTATACACGTATAATTACTATATCTCTGTTTATTATTCAACGAATCCTACTATTTCCACGCATTCATCAAACTCTAATTCAATGAAATTCAAATTCAAAAGTGGCCTCAAACGATTCCAAAGGAATTCTCGAGTCACGTTGAAAAATAGCTACAAGTCGTACAGAACACTCCGAGACAATAAAGAATGATCGTCACGCGGCTGAAACGTGTAACTGCGGCTGGCGGGGAAGTTTTTTTTAAATCTTGGTCTCATCAGACATTCATTAAAAGTTGCTATTATCTTAATCAATGTTGAGAACTTCGAGGAGGAGCGGATTCCCGGCGCAACAGAAACGTGAATAATTAACTTTTCCTCGCTGGATGTCGCGTTCTCGCCAAGTTCCACGGAAATTAATTTCAATATTAATTCTGTCGTTGCAGCGTGGCTGTTCGTACATTTTCAGAAATTTCCGTAATACAAACCGCCCTAATCCGCAAACAATTTCAAAGTACCGTCGCGCTCGCGGCCACCGTGAAAAGCGTCGAACGTGTGCGGTCGTTTACTGCGGAAAGTGATTTCAAGGGATGCTATTCCGCGATTCGTTTTAGGAGATCTATTTTCCCTTCCAAGACCGCGGTAGGAAATATTTTTGCGCACTGCGGTGTGCGAGGAACAATCACCGAAATCCTTGAAAAAGAAAAGAAATCACCTTTTAAAGAGTTAACGTAAACTAATCGTTTATTTATAAAGAAAAACTCGTACTACTTTCAATCGTGTTATAATACTACGCTGGTTGTTTAACATCACAAAATGGCCAGTAAATATGTCTATCTAAAGTAGAGTTACAAATAATTAAATGTAAAGAAATAGAATTATTTTTTGCATCTAATGGCCGTATAAAATAATAAATCAACTGTTAAATTGCCTCGATATTCTGCATAAATTGAGTTTCCATTATGGAATTTAGTTTCCGTTGTAGTTTGCAATTGCTCGGATTGCATCGTCACGAACGCCACCGCGATTTTGTAACGCTCGTCCACTTCTATTGTGATATTTTCCCCGCATTTAAACGGTCTGTGATCTCTGTAATACGTAATTCGCGATTTTCTTTCGTAGCATACCGATTGTTCTCTCCTTTCTTCTCTTTTCCCTAATTTCATTGTATCCTTTGTCCGGGCCTCTTTTACTTCCTCTGCCAGAGGGTGCATTCAGATATCGTTGAATAAATGAAATTTAGGTGAATCAAAATACAAATAGAAAGATAGAGTTTGTAACCAGCCAAGAGTAGCAGCGACCAGGATATTTTTATTTAATTTCTGTCTTTAGGACGGTCTAAGATAAATAATTCTCGTTTAACGGGCGAATAAGTTGGGGATGAACCGTCATCCGTGGGTAATGAGTTTCGAAGATAAGCAAAGATTGCAGCAAAAGATCTCTGTGAATGGCTGGCGCGCGACAGGGCTGATATGCAATCTCTCGATAATTTCAATAGACGTTTCATTACTTCTATTTGGGAATGAGAACTCTTCAGGGAGATGAGATGGCTGAGAGGTATTTCATAGAGTTTGCATAAGTCTTCCAAGTATTACGAGCCTCCTGTTTTTGGTGCAGCCATTTTAAATCGAATTTCTGCTGAAAATACGTTCTTTGATGTTTAATGCGGAGTCCCATTAACTAATAAACTGAGAAACCGATGAACTCGCATCAATTTTGTATTAGTCCTCCAAAAAATTCCAAGTAAGTCTGCGTGGCCTGAACACTGTTAAAAAATAATCCAAGGGAGCGAGCAAGGGTTTGTCTCGCTAATGAACGGGGCGGGTACCCGTTTATTTTATCAAGACACGAGAAACGATTAATGTGCTATGTAGGCGAAACTTCGTTGCGAAATTGCAACGCTAATCCCGTTAAGTGGTTAGGAAATTATTTCGTAGCCGACGAAAGTTTCCTTCGCGGGACCCGATATCACGGAATGGATTAAACGCTCGCGGAAATATCGGCCGTAAACATTAATTTATCAGTGAATCGCGACGTGAATTATTAACACGGCTTAAAACGTCCGAGATTTCGGAGTTTTCTTGCTGGCTTCTCGCACATCTATCCACCAATTGCGACCAATTAAGACAGAAGAATTGTGACTCTCCTAACCCGTTCTCAGTGCCTTTCGATTTCGCTCTTAATTGAATAGTTATTCGTATTATAGACAACGAGTTTGAAGAGATTGCACTCAGAATATTATACTGGTTATAGTATTCATAATAAATTTAAAGAACATTTATACCTTATGTTGTATAATAGTAATTGATTACCATATTTTGTACTCTGTAATGGTTCATTAATGACTAGACTGCGGATCTTTATGCAAAATAAAATCTTCGCGAACGTGCCTACAAAAATTGAACCTAAATAGGAATTTATTTTATTCTGCAAATATTATAACACGAACTTTCCTTTCAATCTTTCTTATATTCTTGCATATTGTTTGCATTTTGTATTGCAATTTTCCTATAAATGCATAAAGATCCGCAGTCTATTAATGACATACCTTTTGATGACAATTTACTAAAGTTTCTATTCACTTACAATATCTAATAAAATATTTTCAAATATTTAATAATACAGTTGAAGTGGATGGTCGAACCCACAATTTATTTAAATAATGTTTCAATATTTTTTCCGTGAAAGTGTAAAAGTGTTTTCTATTCGCTTCAAATTTTACGATACAATAAAAAATGAATACACTATGTTTCCAAAATTTACGAAAATTTCGAGTCACATCGAGACTTCCATGCTCGTAGTTGCGGCTGGAGCTCGCCGTTCCTCGCGTTCGGTTCCCGCTGAATGGAAACGAAATTCTAATCCCCGGATGGTTGTTATTTAACCAGCGCGGACAAATCGCGCGCGACAACAGAATTTCGTGACAATCCGAGCTAATGGCGCGACGGTCGAACCCGATAATAATTCAACATTTAATTATGATTCTGTCATTTTGGCAGCCGGCCGCGTACGCGCCCGACCGCAAACTGCACGGGCCAGAACGCTGGTGGACATCGTGCCCTGTACATTGTATCGAATCGGAAGACAGATCGTCACTGTCAGCGCCGAAACAAAGTCGAGAGCAGACCGTCGATAATTCATCATACAACGCGGGTATATAAAAATTCGATCGGCCATGTCGCTGCTGGATGAATTACACGAGTCGACGCGATCTGGATTGCGCGATTATAATGGATTTTTTCGTTTTAATTGCCTTATCAACAAGACAGTTCTCTCTCCTCATTTCACTCATAGTAATAACCATTCCCTCTGCTCGCAATCACCTCCTTGGCACTATTTATAGTCGTACAATTAGATTATAAGATTCGTTTTCCTGTATATCTTCCCAGTATTACGACTCCCTTTCTGCAGAAATTCGTGCCCTTCCGACCTACTTTCGAAAGCACCGCAAAATATTTATCTTCCTGGGTTTCAACATTTTATATTTTATTTATCATTTCGAAAATTCAGGTACGAAAATATCCATCGACTATATTTCACCATCGCTTCATGTAACACGTGCACTTTTTCGTAATGTATCTAACAAAGGAACCGTAATGGATATACTGATAATACTAATTTGTCTTGATAATTTTTCTTCTCTCTCGAGTTTTCCCCTGCGTTGGAAACTATTTCCACGTTTCTATTTGTGATCTTCCGCATTTGTATCCTCTACTCGGTTTGTAACCGAAATAACTGTCTGAGTAAGCATCGCGCAGCATTCTCCTCAATTCCGTTTCTGTATTATCGAGCCGTTCCGTAGCTCTTATAACTACTCTTGGTAAGTCATACTTATTAACATTCTGACGTTCGATGTCACGTGTACACGATTTTACTCTTTACGGACCGTTACGTCACCACTCGATCAAGTTACATCACGTTTATTCAGATTTCGTTGGATATTCATGCTCGCGTATTTGCAGTGCAGATTGTATTTAATATACTGAACGTGAACATTCAAATAAAGTTATTTTCGAATTTCTGATATTACGGGAATCCTACATTAAAACGTTATTTCATTGGAACTTTGGCACGAACAAATTTTAAATAAATAAAAATTTTTCGTTGACTGCTTACATTCGGTGTATCGAATGCAAATGATCAAATGTAGTAATCGTTCAATTTTTAACATTTTTTGAGAGCCCTGTATTTCGAATGTTATTTCATTGGAACATTGATTCAAACGAATTTTAAATGGCATATTTTTCGTTCGTGAAAGCATTGCTGTCCTATATGAAATAAATATCATCGATAAAAGCAATTTAATCTCAACGTAAATAAATTACTGTATTGCCAACGCTCGAACGAATTAACAATTTTAAGGGACTAAATCGGCACACTCGTAAAAATCGCGATTAGAGTGCATACTACATAGAATAGTGTAATATCCGCGCCTCCCATACCAAACAATAAGGAGTCAAATAAGAACACGAAACGTAGGGCACGGGATTGTTCGCGTTAGGTAAAGCGGTCGACTGTGGATCCGAGGATCGTGGTTTCGAATCCCCGTGCCTTATTTTTCGTTTAGACTCCTACAATAGTATAAAAAACAGAGATGTCCATTTCGATAAAGCCGTAAATATTGATGTTTATTGCGAATTGGTTCCGACGAATATTTCGTAATTAACGGGAACGCATTATCCAGACCCTTTTTTCATTTCGTGTGGAAGTATAAACGACGTCTCATTAATTAACTCGCTCGTTGTCACAGACAGCCAGTGCCGTCGCACCGATAGTTTCGATCACGTCGAGCGCGAGTTATCTACGGGCCATTCCACGCCAAATCGATCAAATTTTGCGCTCGGTGTCACGGATTTTGGCAAAATTGAAATATGACGCGGCCCACGTAAAATTGAGGGTAGTTCAAATCATCATTTTACCGGTTTTGAATTTGTTTGGAAAATACGGTACCTCCGAATTCGTGATTTATATTATATTCGACGTAAAATCTAGTTGCATAAATGAATTTTTAACTTCGAGAACATCGATCGCACCGAAATCCTGTTATTTCTGGTTTCGTGGGGAAAGATTGTCCTCTCGAACCACATTTTTTTAAAAGCTAAATAGTTGTATTTGTGGCTTAAAAAAGAATGATAAGAAAACTCCTATTTCAAAATATTTAGAAGGTATACTTCAAAATATGTAAATAAACTCAGCAGACAGATTAACTTTTTTTATTAACATAGGATCTTCAAGGGTTATCTATCTCGAGTTCTGATATTCAATAATAATGTGTAACTCTGCAGTTACTATTACTACTATTACTTATAATTCGTTACTTTTCTTATTGTAAACAAATTTGTTCGTTATAGAATTTTTTTTTGAATCCTAACCCACGAATAAATAAATGAAAACTGTGCATACTACGTATTTAAATTTGCATTTTCTACGTTGCCTAGTATTCGTATTACAAACTCTTCAAGATTTTCATGGTTTGATAAGGGCCAAGGGTAGTTACAAACCACCCCAAATTCAGCACATTTCAATTCCACCAAAATCCTTGACCTAGACTGCAAAAATCGATCGATTTTACTTGGAATGACCCCCGGCATACATTATTTAAAATTTAATTTTTCCGCGAGGCACGCAAAGGACGCCTTTAAGGGAACTCCGTGACACTCTGTCATTTATAACCAGCGAGTTTTGAAAGGACAGGAAGCCGCAGACAGGGATATAAGAGTCGTTAGTGCTGCCTGTAAGTCGCAACCCACGGCGCTGGCCACTTTGTCATCTTTAAGCCCTTTCTTTCCTGATAGGCAACGGATTACACACTTTAGCGATCCTCTATCGTCTCCGGTGTCCCACTCGTCGGACAGAAACGTCAGCGTTTGCGTCTCGCATCGATTTAGAAGGGTATCGATTAGAGGAGAAATAAAAATCCCAGAAAAACACGGGGTATTGTTAACACAAAAAACTTTTTCCCATTAAATGGTCCGCGGGACGGCGAACAAAGGGAATATTAAAAGTCTCGGTCACCGGCTTATCTCGGAGGAGACGATGAATCTCGAGGACTCTAATCGAGCGGAAACTTTTTCCAGTTCGTCGTTATTACTTTGGCGAATCCTCGATAGCGAAGTTTCGTGCGCATTCGCGTCGATTTATGACGAGGGAAACAATCCTGCGAACGTCTCGGTGTTAATGAATTCGGAATGCAAAGGTTACGACGATTAATTTAACCTTTTGAATTCTCGAATTTAGACACCACGTTCAATTCTTGAATTTAGAATTCACGATACCTCATGACTAAAATCCTAAAGTCCCTTGCTCTTAATTAGAGAACGTTCTAGTATTTATACTCTTTCGTTAAGATCATTAATGAGTCTTTTCTTATTTTTCTCTAATTTGTTTGAATTTTTGTAGGGTCCCTTTTGTGGTGTTAAGACCATTTACGATCGAAAGTATCAGCACTGTCAAGTTTGAGTCAATTTAAACGTTCCCTGAGGAATATCCCTCTTCGTTATTCCAATTGGCGCGAACCTCTGTTCGTTACCGAGACGAACGAAAAAGAGCCCTCGATGTTTTCCAGCTAATCGACTGCGCCCACAGTATCGCGGGAACTCGAGCGGGCTGCTTTCGGATCAGTCGATCCGACTTAAACGAACCTGGTAGGCAATCAGCGAATCGAGCACGATCGAACTTTCGACAGCGGGAAAAAACCCTTGTCGCTGATCCACCTCGACTAACGAAACGTCCGTGGAGGAAAAAAATGTTGTCGCGGATGAGCCAACCTGTCGATTATCTACGCTCGTTTCCACCCGTCGTTAGGCAATTTTGATCCTGTTCGTCTTGAGATAGGAGCAACGAGAGGATCGTTTCATAGAAAGTGCTAGGATTCGCGACACTGATACTAACTACGCTAACTACGCGTGAAACAGGCAGGATAATTCCAGTTCTGAAGTAAATTGTATAACTTTAAATATCTTGTGCAACCAGATGCTGAGTTCCATGAGAAAGTTACACGAGCAAATTTCACGACTAGCCTCCGGATGTTTATGCAAATTAATATTTTCACAGAAATAGAAAGAGGGTTGAGACTTCAGTGAAAGTATGTTATATCTTCTAACGGTCTGGAAGCAAGAAACGCGTTAGCATCCCTTTGGGGAATTTATGAAGTCGTTTCTAAAATTTCCTAGCCAAAAATCCTATCCACACGACGAAGATCGTACACTCCGTGCTGGGTGTGAAACCGCACGGAACGTTTGCCTATCTTCTGTGTACTGGTTTTTGTCTTCCAACTGAAAAGATACGTTCCACTCTGAATTTAGGTGGCACTCGCTCGCGCCACGGAATGCTCTTCCAGCAATTTACTGCTAAACACCCAACACAGTGTCTCTGGGGTTTCTCAGCTATCGCGTCGCGGTAGATCCGCTAAGCCAGAGGTTCTTAATTTTTTATTCCTCTTAAATTCACAAACTTTTGTTTGCTGGTCGGTTAAGGAGAAAGGTCTCGACTGGGTGGCAATTTTCTCGCGCAGTGAAATTGGTTGTCGGACAACGGTACGTCTATGCTCTCACAAACTAATTATAGAATGTTTGATTTGAATTCTCCAAGCCACAGCGATTGTACAAATTTTGATCAGCGGACATATTAGAAGCGAATGACAGTTTTCGTCCTCGATAAGCAAGTTTATGTTTAAATATTTTATATAAATAGTTATATTTTTGATAGAAAATTATTTCTACCAAAAATCATAGCCAAGTTAGTTTACCTAACGTTACGAACCGAGGGTTCTCGTTGCACACAAGGACTCGTCTTTTGATACCAAAACGCTTCCCTGCAAATGTTCATATCACGATCAACAAACAGCACGGTATCGCTCTAGACGAATTTCGCAACCTATCGTCGCTGCATTTGCGATCCAATTGATCACAGGTGACAAGTCAACGCAACATCGAATTTCAAAAGGGCTTGGATATCGTCGATCATGAAACACTCCATCGGCAAATCCATGAGCTTTCGTGGCAACGCAGTTTGACGAAGTTTCAGCTATCAATTTGGCGAATCGCTTTTGTTAAAAATCAATGATAGGTACTCCGATCCGGTTACTATTCGGCATATATTTAATGAAAAAAGAAACTACAGAAATTTGATAGCGACGGTATATACGACGGAAAAGTGGAAGAGGATCATAGAGAGAAAGGGTGAAAGTATTCGTACTTATAAACTGCATCTCGTATATTTTTTCAGGGTATTTTTTTAATTATTAAGGGTAGAAAATAAATAATTACGAACAACCCTGTGAGTGATACCTACCAAAAATGATGATCGGTTATTTAGCTGACACATGTAAAAGTTTCAGAAGGGTCGAACTCCTGGAACATGGTTAAATAATTAAAAAGAAACAGAAATCCCATGCGTTACGGCCCGTGCAATGGGCCGAAGTAGAATGAGATAATGATCAGACACGCTCCGTGTATCGTTACAGCTATGCATACGACAGGGAAGCAACCAGTTTCAACAATTTTGTAATTGATATCATAAAATTTCCCTTAAAAGTATTCTGTTGATTATTTCTTAAAATATATCCAGAGATTGTTTACAAACACGCGCTGTACGTCGCTCGATGGATTGTAACTTAGTTGTTAATAATTATAAGAAAGAAAACTGGCAATATAAAACGAACTAAATGTCACGTAAAAGTCAACATATTGAACCTCGATGGATTCATTTTTTATAAGTTATTAGACTGCGGTAGTGAAAATATGCAATCCAGAATATTATCTCATTCTCCTTCAGCCCGTTACACGTAGCGTAACGCATAGGATTTTTGTTTCTTTTTAATTATTTGACCATGTTCCAAGACTCCGATTGAATTATGAGATAAAGCTATATTCGAAAACAAAGCCGCGAGGACATTAGGCCCACTAAAAGAAGAAGAATCGGCCCTACAAATAATTCGCGGTAGAAGCTCTTCCCTTTGATTCTGTTTAATTTTATTCCAGTTGAAGTATCGACTCTACCTCTTCCTTCGAGAATACCATTTTTCAGTATCCATCGGCTATACCTCTTCGACTTCTAACTTCGAACGCAAACGCATCGCATAGATCCCCGCGTTGTCCCGTTCTAGATCGACGATCCGAATTCGTCCTCGGGTCCCGTCGCGTCCGGTCCACTTTTACCAGCGGGCGTCGTCGCGCGAATTCCGAAAGACGCCGTGAAAACGAACTGGTCGCGGTGGTAAGTTCAAGGACGGTGTGGAGACGGGAAAAAGTCCTCGACAGTGCCGGCCGAAGGATGACTTTCGCCGTTGGCGTCAGGTTGTCGTCGTCGCGTAGCTTTTTCGCGCGAGGGAATAGGGGGAAGAAGACGAGCGACGGGGACGGTGCGAACCGCCGCGGGGCGGAAGCTCGGGCAGAGGATCAAGAAAAGACGAAGTAGGAGGCAGAGAGCGACGAAGTAGCTTGGCCAGAAATAACTAATAAGACATTCACTCTGAGACGGGCGGCCAGCCGGCCCGGACGAACGCGGTGCGTTTCGTTGAGCTCGTAATCGGCAGCGCGTCGCACCTTACGTTTTGCGATAACGTCGGTGTTCGTGTCGTCGAGGGCCACGGCGACGGGAGGCTCGCGGGAGAAATCGCGCACGTACACGAAACAAAAGTAAACCGTAAACGGGAAAGTGCCGCGGAAGAAAATTATCGTTCGCGCGTCGTTCGGTCTCCGCTCTGGTGTCCTAGTTTCCGCGAAGTGCCTGCCTCTGTTGATTAGCGGAGCCGCCGCCCAACCCCCCCCCCTACCCCCTCCTCCTCCTCCTCTTCCTCCCGTCCACCTCCCAGGGGGGTTAAAAGGGAAAAGGAAAAGGGAAAGGGAGACGAGAAGATACGGGAAGAGAGTATAATCACGTGATCTATCAGTGCAAGTGATCGTTCGCGAGGATCGCGACCACGTTTCCGCTGTACGCGGTGCAGTGGAACGGATACCGGAGTCCATGGGGATCGTTGACGCGGTTATAGTGAATGATAAGAATGCACAAGCAGCGCGACAGTACCATTGACTTTCCACCTTTTAGGTATATCGATGGTGGTGGTCTTTCGATCTTCCTTGACAAGAGTGCACGGGTCATCGTCAGTTATCAGTGTTAACAGTACCGAATATCTTTTAGATGACCTCGGAATATGTTGAGGAGGACCCAGCTATAGGAGTTTAAAAGGTGTCGTATCTGTTTGCCTAGAGTAGTGTAATAAAATACTGGAGGGATATATTTAGGGCCAGGAGGAGAGAAAATAGTTAGCAATCGGTTAGTATGTGCAAGTGGATATATGAGACGTTTTCGACTCACTTCTTATATTAGGCTAGAGGGTAGATGTTGGGAGGCTCGGACTTCCAACAAATGTTAATAATCATCTAATAGTCTCGATGATATTGTTCTGTTTTTGGGGAGTACGTTCATATTTTACTATGGGATTTGAAAGAAATACAATCAGTCCCATAAATATTCGTACCATGTCTATCGAAGAAATTTGTTTGAATTAAGTGGTAGGTTTGATGTTTCAAAGTGTATGTTTGTATAAATCCGTTGATGTACATATAAATATATACATCTGTTATTCGTATACGTATTTATAACGAAATATTCATTTTGAAATATAAAAACTATTGTTTAATTTAGTCAAACTTCGTCAATAGACATAGAGGGTACGCATATTTATGAGATTGACTGTACGTATAAAATTAATGATCATCTAATCGTTTCTTCTATATTGCCCTCTTTTTAGGAAATACGTTCGTGTTTTACTCTGGGATTTGAACAAATTTTCTAAAAAATTAGCCAGTCTCTTCCATATCGGTCCCTTTTTGGAGTATCTTCGAGTATCTTCGAGTATGTTTGTGTTTTACCACAAAATTTGACCAAAACGCCTAAAAATTCAATCATCATCCAATAGTCTCTTCGATACCCTCTTTTTAGACCACGTCTGAGGACCTCCGTGTTTTAGGCAGAGATTTGACGGTGACCTGGACGCTATTGTCGAGCTCGTCGAAAAGTTATCGCGTTTAATATGCGTGCAATGGATTATCTATAAATATAGAAAGCCATTACTGGCATTGTGGTTCGAATCCATGGGAGACGGGAGGCTCGAACGCGCGAGAGCGGATCTCTTTTCGCCGTCGCCATCGCCCGTCTAATTTTAAGTGTTAGATAATGCACACCGGTGCGCACCGGTGCGCTCGGTTACTAAAACGGTAGCAGCGCCGGCGATGCACACACACGCTCGCCCAGCTCTCGCGCAGGCACGTTCGCTGCACCGCCATTAGCGTGGAAGCCGACCATGGGAGATGCAACGGTGCACCGCCGCCGATGGTTCTGCCAGTGGCGTAACTAACGATTTTGAGACAAGCCTGATAGACTCAAAGATGGTTCGATTTAACGCTAAACTTACCACGACCGGTCGAATGACCGTTTTCGAATTTTTGTACATGGTTCTTGTACGCCATATATGAATTACATACGATTGTTTCATGGATTATTCAATTTAGTTCTACGTAAAATATTTTTGCGTTTCATTGATACATGTATTTTTAATACCAGTCGTTCCATCACGATAGAAATAGTTACAAATGAACGTCGGTGGGTTTAGTGTTACATCGCTGTATGGATCGTTGCTCTGTTCTTCGATGGTGGTAGTCGTCGAAATCGAATAGGCAATGCTGAGATCTGATTAATTTTACAATTTTGTTAAATCTAAAATAGAGGGACAGGCAAAATTCGTGTTTAAGTACAAATTGTAAGTAAACAATACATGACTGTTCATTCATTATTTGTTGAATAGGAAATAGGTAGCTGGAGCTGTTGGACTAGAGTTGTTGAATCGAGTAAACGTCAGGGATAAATAGATGTGTTAATCTTGTTCGTTATGTAGTATTCATATAAAATGTTGTCCATTTCTGGGCGAAATTTATAGTTAATTTCTTTTCATTGGAGAGCTGCTTTCCCTTTCTAAATGACGTGTAAAAATCATAGGTATTCTTTTTCTGAATATACACATACTATGTTTCGACCACGCTTCAAGTTCTCTTCTTCAAACTTAGGAGACCACGAAGAGTATACTAGACGACCACGAAAGGTGACAAATAAAGTAATGTTCGTGTATCGTGCTCGATCAGCTTAATGGGATACAACCTTGGCAATTTGGAATATTTATATTAATATTTCCATTTAACCGGAACATTTTAAAAACCTCAACCAACAAGAATATAAAAATTCATCCATCTTTGATCCGAAATAAAAGAATACCTACTCAAAATTTCGTCTCCGATCAGCCTAATAGAACGACCTGTGATACAGATGGTTGTAACTTTGACAATTTAGAATTTCGTTGAATATAATTCGACAAAAATATCTTAAAAATCCCAAGTAACAGCAGCATTAATAAAAATAATCAATTTTTTTTATCCAAAATAACAACGTACCTCCTTAATTCTCGGTTACGCCACTGCGTCTCGCCGTTCGCTGTGCGCCAGATCTCTTTGACAAATCCCGCGGGAGAATCTCGCTGAAAAGCTTTAGGAATCCCGGGGATTTTCGTTGCGTCTGCGAACGTCTAGGTCTCCTCGCACCCGAGGTGTTCAGGAAGCCCTCGAACTTTCGGGCATCTCGAGAAGCGAAGGCGATTTAAACCGTTGCGACGCTCTCGTCTCTGTTTATCGTTTCCGCGGAATCTATCCCGAGTTCCCGGAGGCGGCTCGGCGACGATCACCTTTTATTTCACCGCGCTATATACGGTTGTATTTCGTTAAAAGTCCGCTCGCGCAGACGCTGGTACCGGCGTCCTCGGAGTAAAAACTTTGAGGTTGGCCAGGACCTCGAGAGACTCCTCAAATCACCGAGAAAGAATCGTTTCCAGACTTTTTGCCGCGGATTTCAGACACTCGACCGACACTTTTTCCGTCGCGATCGTCGTACGTTTCTCTCTCGACTCGCAGTTTGTCTCAAACAACGAACCACCCACGATTTTTCGACGGAAAACGAGCCAAAAGTATCTGTATTTATATACCAGTTATTCCAAAAAGGGATCGAGAAAGAAAAAGTTAAGTTTACTTTTGTAGAAAGTCTCAATTTTGATCTGAAAATTATATATACAGAACGGGGTGATTTGCAAAAATAAGTATATGTAGTACTCTAGCAAGGTAGTGTGACGTGATTTGTTGAAACAAGCGGTCACTGATGTTAATCACCAATTAGGGGCTTGAATAAACATTTTCTAGCCTTTCAGGCTTCAAAATATTTGTTAACGTGTGTGAATATTAACTACGGAACAACTTTGTGGTACCATTCTTGGGAATTGTAAGTGTCCTTTTTAGAACAAAATTTGTAAATATTCGATACTTTTAATTTTATTCATTTCTTTCATTAATTCCATTTGTATTTGCATAAGTGAAACTCATCGAGTTGAGTATATTATGTGCAGTCGTCGATCAGATTGAGAATGAAACTATTCATTACACGATTATGCCAATTTAAAACCCATTTTTCTCTTTCTTTTTCCTTTCATATATTTATTACTAACTTCTATTTAATTTTCTAGTGCATTACAGTAGGAACACGGTGTATGTAATTGATTACTCTTCAAAGAGACTTGACGTTGGATCGAAACGTAGAATAAATATTGCATTTAGGATGGAAGAAGTTGCACAGTAAATTGAATTGATCCCATTACCAAAAACGTAACGTTACATAGCAAACGAACGAACGATCTTATTAGGCAAATGAAACATAACATACAGTTAATCGATAAGGTTGTAACGTTCGATAGAAAATTGTTAAAATTCGTACTTGATGATATAACGTATCTTATTCAATAGCACTTAGTACTAAAGAAACGTGTCCTTTATTTTAACAATATAATATCAGCTACAAATTCTACTTTCAAAAATTATTTCCAATTCCAATTCAACCCTTGCGATCATACCGAGTGAAAATTTTCGGTTCGATGATAAAACAGTCGTGATTCATTTTCGTCCATGCAATTTTCAATTAGAGACATGTGGATAAAAAAAGAGAAGTGAAGAATTGGATTGAACGATTACAACATTGACATTATTCCACTCATTGAAATTATCATAGTATATTTTATATTGCGTGTAACTGTATCTATAATTAATTTCAAAGTATTCTAGACACCACCTTAAACCAGAAAACTCACTCTGATCCAGATACCTCTCATAATATCTCTCGAACAATTATTTTGATAAATTAAATCTGATCTAATAATTTGATCAACGACATAACGTCGCCAATAGCTGCTCCACCGGAGTGCAAAGATCTCAGTTCTCACCCTAGCCACCGTAGAAGCAGAGTAAACGTTCGCAATTCAACTCGATTTCCAACCCCTTTTAATTGCGACTCATTCAGGGCACAAGGTGCGCTAATTCTTTTTCTTCTCGTCTCTCTCCTCCGATCCGCCGAGCTAGCCACCCCGCGCTTCGTCACTGTTTCTTCCCCCGATAGCAGGCCTTTCTTCTTTCCCGCTTCTGTGTCTCTCGTCTCTCCCTACTCCTCCTCGTTCCCTCTCTATCTCGTTCCCCCTTTCACTCGCTCTCTCTCTCTCTCTCTCTCTCTCTCTCTCTTCGTCTCCCATTTCCCATCTATTTCTCTCTTGTTCCACTCCTTCTCCGCGTTTCTCTGCGCCCCGTCCGTCGGGTTCTCCGCTGTCTCCGTCTGTCTCTCCGTGCTCTAATATGGCCAGCCGGTGTCCAATTACTCGCTTCGTTCTCGCAACAGTTTTTCCGCGCTCTGCGCGACCGCCGGCGTCGTGGCGACGGAGAAAAGGTCCTCATCAACCGTCGCGACACCCAGCTTCTCCATTTTCCGCTTTTTCCGCCGCGACGATCCATTCAACCCACCCCACCCCCCTCTGACGATACCGCGAACCTCTCCCCACCACCGTCGCGTAGCCCTTTCGACGACGTCCGTCGCGGCGCCTTTTTCCGAAGATCGCGAGAGACGGAATCGATACTGCCGTGGCGATTTAAATTAGGAATCCGTGCCGATACGCGCCCCGAGCTGGGAAAACGCGATTAAAAATATATACGGCGGGCGGGGAAAGTATTCGTACTCGATGTTTATTTGGAAAGATATATTTCACAGTTTTTGGAATCTATCTGCATATTTCAATGTAGTGACTCGTGATCATTTGTTTTCTTTTTTTTGGGAAAATGAATTTGCAAGAAACACAGTTGGGGAATCATAGATAAATTTTATGTCATACACAACCACAGATATGTGGCCGCTTATCACTCCTGAAAAATAATAATTAATAGAGAAATTATTATTATAGAATTATTTTTTTTTTTTTGCTAAATTCTATTTTGGATACGTATTTAGTAATATTTAATAACATCAAAGTGTATAATATAAATGTTTTGACAGAATATTTATAGAAGAATATTTACAAAAAATAAGCCCATGATGTCGTAATGATGAAAGGTTTTTTGTTCAAACAGTTTAATGTGAAGAAACAATTAAAATACGCGACACTTCGTTGGGTGGAGTTCATTTACGTAAAACCTGTATTCTAGAGAATATGTCTAAATCGTTTCATCAAAATTTCTGGATAAACGTATTTGAGTTCGAAATGATCAATTTTAATTCAAGGTATTCATGGTACGAATACATTCCAGAGCTGAATAAATGTCGATGGAAGGGGAGATGATCGGGGTTGGATTTAACGACGATTAAAGCGCGAAACGGCTGAGAGATAAAGATTTTCCCCACGTGACGATCGCTCTTCCCGCTCTTTCGCGGAGGAAATTGATGATTCGAGGATTACCGGTAATCCACTGGCAAAGTGATTCCCGTGGCACCAGAGCGGAAACTTTCGACCCGTGAAAGTAACTGACGGTTTTCCCCGTGATTCAATTGTCTTGAATTAATTCTCGCGACTGTATATTCCTCAATTGCACGGATAATTATTTCGCCAATCTCGAAGCTCGGAATTCTATAAAAGATTGCTCACGGAATATAAATCTAATTAAACACCAAAACGCAGCCTGAATAGATTTGGATATGCATAATATAACTTTAAGAAGATATATTTAATAGTTATTAATTGATATGATTTGCTGAATTGTCTAGAAGCTTTTATTTCTTACAGTCCGTTCGCGTCTGACCAATTACAGGGGTAATCTACTTAGATCCACCGCTTGGTCTAGCTACGGCGCTGTCGCGATCCACTTGAGCGATGGCACAGAATCCCGAAGTCGTAGATATTATTTTCCTCGGCACTTTACGTTACTTTCATGCATATATACTAACAAATTACGTCACTCACGACTCTAATCAACCCTGACTCGTAATCACTAGACTGCAGATGTTCACGTAAACTCGCAGTTTCACAGAATCAGATAAAGAATTGAGATTTAAATGAAAATATGTATCATCTTCTAAAATGTGTAACACGTATTTTATATATTTTCGCATTAACGCGCATCCTCATACATTCTCCCTCAGTTTCACTTACCATAAATGTATAAGCATCCACAGTTTAGTACTCGCTTAATTTTAAATCCTCCTCAGGGAATTGCAAAATCTCTAAAGTAAAAATTCATTCAACCCTCAAATTCTAACACAATTTCAATTACATTCTTCGACGTACACTTCTTTTCTGCAAATTCACGATATTTGTAACCGATATAACTGGCGTGCATCCGAAAAATAAATCGATACTCGCCGAATCTACTCGTAAACGCGATGGGATCAAATATTCTCGTACTCTCGGGGATAGCACCTGGTAAAGTGTGGATAAAGGGTGGCGGGGGATCTATTTCCGGGCGCGATACGTCGCCGAGTCAGGAAAAGTAAATTTCCTTGGCTCGAAAGACGTACAATGGCTGTCGGTTTCCCAATTTCCTCGCGCGCCGTGGCCTCGGTTACGCGATCGTCGTTCCGTCTACACGCGCCCCGAGTCGTTTAACGGTGGTGATTTGAATTGCAGCTGTCACAGCGCCGGATATTGGTGAACGAAAACGTGCGACCACTTGGGGCCCCATAGAGAGGGCCCCCCACCGGAAGGGACCGCCGTAAGGCGGTCGAGGAACCTCAGGTAAGACGACAATATCTTTTCTCAACTTTCGCTTGCTTACCCTCGGCTCATTTAACGCTGGAACTTTCGCCAAGTAATGGCTAATTAAAACTTCCCAGATAGGAGGGGCACTCGATAGAGAAACATTTACCCAACTAAAAGGGAATTTTAACGAACCGCCATTGGGAGTGCATGTGGCGTGATCAGGATGAAATTGACTGAGAATTTTATTTATTGTTCTTGAAACGAAAACTATTTTAGTATTTAAGTTTTGTATTTTTATAACATTGAGAAATTTAAGAGACATGAGAAGGGTAATTTGCCCCTGTGCAGGTGACATTCATTTTTTCTTTCATATAAATATATATTTTTACAAATCTCATTTGACATGCCACATAGCAGTGTACGATACTTAAACATTTTTATGTAGAATGAAAGTTAATTATTTCGAAAATAATTTAGAACTTTCGAACGATTTCACCAAATCTCATCAATAAAATGTACGATGTAGACATAATTGCGCTTCATTTATACAAAAAATTGGAGGAGATACGTGATGATAAAAATATTCAAAAAAAATATTATTCTAGATTTGTTCTGACATATCCTCATAAATTTAATTAATTTGATTATAACACACATGGAAAAATAAATAAGAAAAAGATCGATAGAGGTAGTTTACAGAAGGATAGTTTCTGACTTGCGTGGTTACGTCATCGTGAATGTTGTTTATTATTTCTGGAAAATGGTAAACTGGATACATTACACGGTCGAGGGATGATGATGTAATAAAGTAAACAACACAATATACATCTTCCCAACAAGTACGTGTATCCGTTGACATTAACGAGATTTAATTCACCATGAACATTATTGTACCAGCTTGTAGTATAAAAAATTGTAACCGTAGCTATATTCAACAATTTCTTTTTTAAGAAAACAGTGGACTCAATGGAAAATCTGCTTGCTGGAGTTTATTACACCTACATTGAATAAAAAAATAATTTCTATCTAGATTTCTAAACTAAAATAGCATAACAAATATCACATAAAATAGTATAAAACCAATTTTGTTAAATATTTTAGCTTTCCCCCTTGAAGCTCTTCACTAAATGCCCGCACCTGTTCCAAAGATCTAAATTACGCTGTTCATTTCAGAACATAAACAGAGTACAATTACTACCATCTACGATACAATCTTTATATCAAATATACCGCTCTCCTTCATTGATACGTAACCGTCTTAATACAAATGTATCGCTTTGAAAGGTTCGCTATCGACAACTCGCCGTTGCACGCTGTTGAACAATTATTCCATCGATATCGCGAGGCAGAGAAGTTGGAGCGAATGCTCGAGAGAACGAAGACTCCGTGCAACGTAATTGAAGTGTAAAGTAAACGTCGAAAAAGCTGGCCAACCAGCCGATGGAAATGAAACGTTGCCCGGAACGATCGTGGACGGGACGGATCGTAGAAACGGGTTGCAACCGAGATGTTTGACGACCTAATTTAATCATTGCCTTCATCGGCATATTCGTGCAACCATAGGAAACGTTGAGCGAATTGTTCGCTCCTTCGAACTCGCAGTAGACTTCGGCAACTTGAAATATCCGCTCGGAGAATTAAACGGATCGCTCGCTCCGCTGGCTGGGAGGTTTTTAAACTCGGCGAACGGGCCCGCTTTATCAATCGACACGGGCGTAACTTTGTTCGCGCAGTTCGGAAAAAATCCTCGTTCAGCGACCGGTGGATTGGCCCCGTATCGATTGCCATTTCACTCTCGGTAAGCGTCATTTGTTTTTTCGTCACTTTATTTTGAGTGTCGATGCAACTGGGCAAACGAGACAGCCACTTGACGTCTCCCCGCCTCGAGGGTTTCAACGAGTTCTTTCCCCATTCTCTTTCGCATCTTTTTGCTTTTTTAAAGCGGCGAGATGACGATTGATTTGTCCATACAGAACAGAGCCGGTTCCGTTCTTCTATTTACCGGGACGATTCGGTCGGAAAGAACAGCTAATTAATTTTTCTCTCGCGCCCCGAGCGTGGCTTCATTCCCGCTCGGCTCGCTGAAATGAAGCAAACTTTAATTACTTCGTCCCGAACGGCGCAGCATTCAGCAAATCCCGTCCCGCGAAACCGTAATTCCTCGACGAATCGGCGGCGGATCTTGAAAAAGTTTGCCAAAGCGAACATCACTTTACGGCGCTTCCAGCTGAACGAACCTCGGTTTCCAAGCTACAGTCGATATAACGTGGATTATTTTTCAATTAACAAATGCAGAACATAAATTTTCTATTTATTAATTGATATTCGTTAAGCAGTAGTCGGATGAATTCAATTTATTTTAATCTTCCATGGGCCGATTGTTAGTGGACATTAAGTAATACAGTTTATTACAAGAAAACGATCTCTTGTAGCTACTTTGTTTGATAAAATAAATTTTTGAAAGATAATTTCACAAAACATTGAATTTTACAATAAATCTTATTTACCCAATCGATTAATGTCATTTAGATTCCACCGAGAACAGACAATTTTCGGTCACCCTTCTCCCAAAGCCAGTGAACGGAAAAACAGGCTTCAAGGGAGCATCTAATTTAAAAGTGGCCATTAACGAGCAGCATGACAAAAATTGAGCGCGTAAAAATTCGTGCTTGGAAACGACTTACCCGCAAATTAGCGCACTTTTCCGCACTAACCGACACGTTTCATTTCCCTAATTTATGTCCGCTCTCTCGTTGTGCGCGACCCATTCGTTTCCATGACCGCGGTTCGAGCGAAAATTTAGAGTTACTACAACCCGTGTCCTTTCCACTTTTTTCCCCTACTTTTTTTTTTTATTTTTTGTTGTTTTACGTTTCGGTGTTTCGTTCGTTTTGTTTTCGAGTGGTCTCTGGGAAAAAGATAACTGTCACCGTTTCTCGTCGTTTGTTCCGTTTGGTTTTATATCGGTGGCTAATGCGTCCGACGCTAGAAACTGCGCCAGATAACGCGCCAAAGCGATATAAATTCACGACCTACCAAAGACAAACGTCATTCGCCCTGACGCGAATGTACAATTCGAATTTAAACAATGACGGGCCGTTCGTTATCGGCAACGGGACGGAAACAGTTTATATCGGAGCCATTCGTCCTCCGATAAGAATAAATTCTGATCCGACAATCGAGACTGATGCGTCGGAAGTGTACGCGCTATCTGGCCCTCTGCCTTTCACGGGAAATAAATTCGTAACGCGGTTCAATTATCCGGCCGGATTAGGTGGTTTACCGAGATCTTTCCCCGTGTCCATTACCCCATCTCCTCTTTTTTCCGTACTAATTCCTTCCTTTGGACCCAACACAGAGTCTACGTATGTACGTGGACAGGTGGTCAACAAACCCGCGATTGAAATCTAATTTTAATTTAAGGTTTAGTTTATTCTCTTTTAATTTATTTGACCCCTTGCAGTATATATATTTATACATTCGTAATATATCACGGATTCAATCCAGATTCTATGTATGTACGTGGACAGGTGATCGAAACACCTGGAATTAAATTCATCTTGACAGTATAATTTAAAGTTCAGTCGCTTTTTTTTTCAAATTTGACGTATGGAGTAAATTTCAGCAAAAACTGAAAATATTACTCTACAAAACCGATACTAAAAGGCTATCGAATGTCAGAAAGGAAAATCTATGATAAAACGAACACGTGGACCATGAAACATGCACTTTATTACTGCGATACTATTATTCCTTTTCAGGTTTAACCATTTTTCCTAATTTCTGGAAATTCGAACCAGAAAACATCTTCTATTTTTAATTTAAGATTTCTCTAAATACGCATTGCATTTTATAAAAATCTCGAAATAAAATTGGAAGATGTTTCCTAACCGGTCTATATAACAGGTTTTTCGTCGCTGACGTCACGATTCTCACGATAGCGGTTTCCCTCCGTGTCCGTCGCTGGGTTTTTTAATTCACCATGAAATTGCATGCGCGTTTCCATTCTCTTCCGACGTCCGACGCTCTCGCCCTCTTTCCCGAGTAATTTTTGTCAGTTTTGCCGGCCGCAATCGGGACGAAATGTGGCGAGCGGCTACGTGCTAAACGAGAAATGCTCGTCGAAATAACGGCGCCCTCGAGAGATGCGACTGCAGCCTCTCGTGGAGGTGTACAATATTCGGAACGTGTAGAACCGAGCAACACCTGCCCGTGATCCTGTCAGGAATTAATGAATCGCGCAATTAAATCTTGAGCCAGGTTAATACCGAAGGGACCATTCTCGCGACAATTATCGTTAGACCTAACAATGGGGAAATAATAAGAGGTGCAGATGGAACAGAGCTGGCATGGAAATAAATTTTTGTTATTTTCTGGAGTATCTACAACTATTTAGAGACATTTTTCACGATTTGAAAGAGCCATTATCTCGTCTCTATTTTTTAACTAATTCTGTCAGGTTCTATCTATACGAGATTGGAAAAAAGAAGATTTACAGAGCATACTGTTTATGACAGATACTTCACGGAAGCTTTATGAGAGAATGGAGAGTTTTAAATTAAAGACTCAGAAATTGGGAGTATTATAACGAAAACGTATGCAGCATTGAGAATAGTTTCTATAATAATAAATATTAAGATAAAATTACTGAAAGAAGAAATGTTGGTTGGTCCTTGGACAACACACCATTGTAAAGAGACAATTGGGTCGACGAGCAAATTCTAATGACCCTGGTATATTTAAAATGTAAATTAATTGCATAAATGAACGAAATTGAATAAAGGGATTACACAATATAATAGGTAGGAGGAATTCTGCGAAGACGGTGAGGTTGGTCAGAGATGATTTAAGAGATGCTTTGAGGCGCTTTCGTTTGTTGAAATGGAGATCCACTATTCATGACGGTAAACGACCACGTGTGCAACCCTTGCAAACGACATACAGCTCGATTTTGATGACTTCTACGAACCTCGGACGACCCTCAAAGGGAGATTTCAATTTCTACTGAAACATTAATTTGCTTTTAATTTACATGCTTCTGAAGGAAAACACCGAACAACGTCGCGCTAACGAACCGGGTGACTACTTCGAAATAATCACTCTCTAATTAACCCACGTTTAGCAAGGGCATGTTTTCGCAGGGCGAGTCCTCTTACGGCGGCCAAACGAGCGCCAGGCAAAATTATTCCATTGCGCTATTTCGACTTCCATTCCCAAACACCGCGTCCGCTGGGGAAACAATGATCGAACGAAATTGTTCAACTCTAATTAGGTGAGAAGTCCATGTATTTTAGAGAATAAGGGAAATTGTGACGGTTATATTTCTCCGAGTTCCCTAAACTGGAGCAGTTTGGTGTGATTTGAAAGGTATTTGCTGTGAGTTGTGCCTTCTCGAAATTCCAGGTCCCCCTTTTGCCAATTCTGAGGGGTGACCGCTACAATTGTATAGCAGTTTATTTTTCCAGTTTTTTCCTTTATTTTCTTTTAATTCTTAATTTCTATTTCTTTTGCAATAATTCGTGACTCAGAAGGTTATAAACTTATCCTTTGAGCAATTCCAATCAATTTGAACTACGAGACATCTCGTAGCCAGTGAATGGTTTAACTAAGTAGATTTTCCATCAAGCGCATGGGTTCGAATAAATCGAATAAATTACGCAGAATTATTCCATGATATAATAACAGAAAAATAAACAGGACCACCGATGTTACTCGAGGAACAGCTCCAACTTTTATACATCCAGCCAAACGTAACTGTTCGAAACTATGTGTCCTTTTGGAAGTTTCTTTAATCGCGTAAGAAATAACTGATAAGAACGAAGTTTCGCAGCGAAGTTAAGGTGTTGATGTAAAAAAATTAACAGAGAACGGTGCCGAAGTGATTTAAAAGTTACGAGTTTGCGAACAACTTTTATGTAGAAAAGTTAAGAGCTTCTTTCGATAACTGTTGGAAAGCAAATTCTCATCCAGTCGTCGACTATTATACGGGGTCCTCCCTTTAACGCGAACCGTGTAGAATATCTTCTTCGTTACTTTCGAAGATGCTTTTGAAGATAAACAAATAATTTGCAGGAAATATACCCTGCTTAACGACCCTAAATAAATTATCTGCTTTCATCCCTTTCGAATAAAGGAAAATATCTTCTAAAATATCTACCCTCTAATATCTTCTATAAATATTCGTACCCTCTATGTCTATTGACAAAAATTTATTTAAATTAGGTGGTACCTTTGATTTTTTCAAGTGTATGTCTGTATAAAAATGTTGATGTATGTACATATAAATATACGTGCGGAAGCTTGTTCATATACATATTTATAATGCAAAATTCATTTGGTAATATCAAAACTATTATTGAATTTAGTAAAACTTCTTCAATAGACATAGAGGGTACGAATATTTATGGGATCTTTTTATTATCTATTTATGGCACTGTAAGCGACCAAGCGGCCATCGGACTACGAACAAAATTCATCTTGACATCATGATTTAAGGTTTAGATGTTACGAACTCCCTCATGGGACCAGCCAATACAAGTTATTTCAGTTCGTTTAACCCATTAATGATAAATGCTACCCTCTTGTTCGCCGTCCCGTCAAGTGTCGACCGTGTCCCCGACGGAAAAATCTTTTCCTGTTTCGGCGCTGGTTTTTACGGAGACACAGTTGTTCTTTCTGAGAGTTCGAGCTATCGATCTCTTCCGACCCCTTTGGCAATTTGCGAGGTTTCAGCCGATTGAGAGGTCCGACACGAAGAATGGCAAAAAACTGGGCGATGGAACAAGCGCCCTTCTCGTCGTCGTAAATCTCCACGGAATTGAATCGCGGGATGTGACGATCAAAAGTTCCGACGGGAGTCAGTCGGTAACTTCCAAATTTCGGTCCTTCCCTCGACGGGGAATTCGCCTAACGCGACGGGAAACTGGTCGCTCGTGGATCTGGCCACCCACGATGGAGGACTGGGCTAAGGTTTCCGTTTGGTTCGTCAGCTTCTTACCTCGAGAATCGAGAAACAGGAAAACGAACCGGAATTCCTCCAAATTCGGTCAGACTCGTTCTGCGATTCGGGAATTCGACAAATTTGAAGCTTTCCAACGACAGTGAAGAATAAAATGTTTACATGAAAGAAAAAAAGAAACGATTCATTATCTGTTTTGACTTTGCACTCTGCACCATCTCGTTGTAAAATGTGCAAACAAGAATCGCGTTACATGAAATAGTCTAACTTTGGAAACGTGTCTTTTTTGGTATCATCAGACTTGATTATAAGTTTGTATAGCCTTCTTGAAGCGTAGTACAAACAAAATTGAACAAAATTTATTAAACTTACGATGGGATGTTCAAGATTATTTTTAGCATCTAAGAATTCGAAGTAGAATTAAGAGACGTAGATTTCTCTTCTTAAAATTGTATATTAATGTTATGTGATAGGAATATTTTGAAACCCTCGAGCAATAAAGTATATTAACCCCAATAAATCAATTTTTTAATTTTAAGAAGAGTATTCTTCTAATGTTACAGTGATACGATCACTAATAACTTCTTGTTTCATGAATAAAGTAGAGAAAATCGAACACAAACAAACGGCTCGAAAATGGAAGATAGGAGATCGAAAGATTCTAATTACATCCAATATCGAATCACAGGATACCCTACATCGAGGGAGTCTCCGTGTCATTTTCGTTTACGAGCGCTCGAATAATATATAATAGTGTCAGTGGGACTCACGCGAAAACCACGAACCATGTTCCGCGCCGAACACAGATAAAAACAGTCGTGAAAATAGAAATGGTTCTTCGGGGAAAAGAGCTGCTCGCTCTTTTTATCTTATAGAATGAGTAACTTTATGAGACGAAATAACACGAAAAGAAGAACAGACCGCGCGGAAGAAAACAGGCTCAAAGGACAGTCATAAATATCGCGATAACGTAAAAAGAACGCGAAGTGGTTCTTTTGGATCATTATTCTGAAATATTTTCTGTTCCGACGGTTTCCCTCGATCTGGTCATTAAACGCGCCTTCCACGGTTTTTGTTGACGAAAACGTGCGATCGTTACCAGTCGTTTGTAGTGTTTAATTTGACTTGACGCAACGTTACATCAACCACCATCGCTCGAACGCTTGTTTGCGTCACTTTGTCGCTAAATTAATCAGCGGTGAATGTTAACAAACGCATTTAATTAGCATTACCGTCCCCCGCCGTTCCGCGTGCGTGTCTTCATTCATCGTTTCCATGCAATTTTCAATTCAAAAGCTTTCTGCTTCGTGGCCGGTTCGTTTTCCCCTGAATTCGTTGCCTCGTTTATTCAGCGAGCCACTTTCACACTCTTTTAACGCGATGACGATCGATCATGGAAACATCCTTGTTTTCTCGGCGGGAACTTTCGCGACCTATCGCAAAGATTTTTCGGCAAAGTAGGATTTTTTTTTATTTTTTCATCGCCTGCAAGTGCACCGTATAATTATTTTTAATCGATTTTGTCGTATTCTTTAGATATTCATTTATTCGTTTGATCCATTGTGTGCCCTCTTTATATTATTAAGGTGGGGAAATAATTAAACTTCATAATGGAGTTTAATGCAGTAGATTGTTACAATTCATAGTTCCAAAAAAATGGTAATTAAATAATCTTATTTGACTTAATAAAAGTATATATAGTATCTAGTGTGTAGCGAAACTAAACACAGTGAAATTAGTATATAACAACCCCGATGCTATAGTTTATGCAACAGTTGAAAATCACATTATCGAGTATATCGTCTTGTGCAAGAAGACAATTTAAATGTGATATAGTCCACTGTTCATTTTTTTAATACCTAAAGTCTAAAACAACTAAAATGTTAAGCGGTGTCACAGTTATGGAGGGTCACTAATCGTCCATATTCTTCTGTTGAAATGTCAGAAATATTAAATAACCTATACCGTACCCGCGGCAGAAATTTAAATATCTCCTCGACAACGCGTTAATTAACGGAAAACGCTTTACTCTCGATTGTTGGAGAGGAATTATTTCATCCGCTGAAATGGTCATACGCAACAATCCATTTCTAAACGGAAGCTACCGATACGCTACTACAGAACCAATCAATTTCGTTGAATTCACCATGAAGCATCCGCCGGGGCATCGACGATAATAAATAAAACAGAAAACGCGACGATAGGAGTTCATGCATGACTAGGTGTATCGCTGTACCAGTAATTAAAAAATGTATATCAATTTAGCAGTGAGCGACAGCGCGTGAATCTTTTATTTTATCTCCATTTACCACAGGGACAAAAATCTACTCATTTCTCTGTGTAATTATTTCATTCAGATTCATATAACTATTTTAATCATATGCTTGGCATCATATGGAGTGTTCCATAAAATACATGAAGTAAAATCATGGGAATCGTGACCTAATCAAATGAATTCAATTTTCAATTTAATACACAGTCAATCCCATAAGTATTCGTATCCCCTATGTCTATTGAACAAACTAGTCTAAATTAAATGATAGGTTTGATGATTCCAAATCAATATTTCATTATAAATATGTACATGAATAAACTTTACACATTATACATTTATAATGAAAAATTTGCATGCCATCTATGATCTAATTTAGACAAACTTCTTCAATGAACATAGCAGGTACGAATACTTACGAGACCGACTGTATCACTTTCAAAATATTATTCCCAAAGTTCTAATACAAATTCTTGACAACTATAAAACCCAGAGTTTGCCTCGGAATAACTAAAGACCTGATTTGAATTAAAACGATCGAAATTAACTATGCAATAATAACAACCCACCGTATCTTAAATCGATAACCAATAATAAATGACTGCTCCAAACAAAACCGCAGCAGAATTCTGACACCCTAACAGAATCAGAAATGGTCGTGCGCTCGTGGAAGAAAACAAGGATGCAAATACACCGAATAAATGGACTCCAGTTTCCGCTCATCCGTGGAGGGTTCTAGCAGCGTCGCCGGAGACGCGTGCTGAAAGTTACTCTTCCTTCTTGGCCGACATTTATTACGTGCCTAGCTGCACTTTGTACCTCGTTAGTCAGCGATGCACCCTTTCAGGGGTGCGAGCGCCGCGCGCAGCCTTTCGGGGTGCTCTCGCCCGTGCAACGCCACCGAGGAACGGTTGAAGAAAAAAAAAAATTACACGAAGTCGGGGGCGGGAACCATGCGGGTAAAACGAGTAGAACGGGTAAAACTGTAAAAGACCGTTAAAGCACTAAACGCCGCGAGAGGTTCCTCGCACGACCACTTGTCGACGGACTGATCCAATTTTGACAAAACTGCTCGATTTAAGCCGATCTCTACAACTTCCCGCACGGATTTAACTTTAAGGTCCCCGATTGACCTGTTGTTTACAGAAGTGGGAAACCATTTTGTTGTTGGGAGCCCTGTGACGCTTAACGAAGTTCACGTTTAGCCGCATGAGTCGGTGTGTTGTTAACATTCACTAACTCCCTTGCGTTATCTCTGAAAGAATATTGTAGTAGTTCTTGTTCGTGTAGCAAATGTTTGCTCGTTGTGTAAATTTAACGAAGAAAGGTTTATCTGTGGTGGACTCAAAAGGGGAGAGGAAAGGTGTTTGTTTCGTTTTGGCTTGCTAGGAAATTCATAGGGAATGTAATTTAATTTTTAGGGTTAACTTGGACTAAAATTAGTATAGAAAACCTTTCAAGCAACATCCTAATACATAATGTAACATTCCAGGAAAGCTGGTCTGTCTTCATATGCACAAATAAGGACATTCGTTCCAAACGATAACGTCGGTAATTTTTACATTTTGTGCCCTCAATTTTTTACTCCAGGTCTGAAAGGGCTAATGTAATATCCCGTTCCCCATACCCAAGAATAAGGAGTCAAACACGAACACGAATCATAAATGCGGGATTGCTCGTGTAGGAAATGCGGTCGACTGTGTATCCGAAAATCACAGATTCGAATCTCCGTCCCTTATTTTTCATAGAGACTCCTACACTAAGAAGCTCTTTTTTCGTACACTATTATTTACAATTTACAACCCGTTGCTAACCAAATCAATTATTATGAATCGCTCATCTGGAAACCTCGAAGCTATTATTCAAGATTTTTAAACAGTTTTTGTGATTAACGAATTAACCAAGCATGTGATGTGACACCTTTCACGTTTCGTTGAAACATGCAAAAGCTTTTCGGGGAACGAAATTCACTGTAGCTTTATCAATCTTTTCGAGCGAATTTTCCGGAAACGAGTCGTGACAAGTGCATTTTTTGACCGTGCGCGTCTGTAAGCTGTTGGTGCCAATCACGCGGGCAAAATATACAAAATTGTCCACGTGAATCCCATTAGCCGGATGGCAGGATGCAAATGGCCGCTGCGTTCGTAAATTCGACGATTATCCGCTATTAGAATTCAACCGTTCCGGGGATTCGATCGCGACAAACGACATTGCGCGACTACAACGAATCGCCGCCGCGGGCTAAGTTCGCGTAACAACGGCGACACAACTAATGTGAGTTGTGCTATCGTCGGTGAAACATCCTCGTCGATACGAGGATCAAGTTTTTCCACCATTGACCAGATCTCGACACGTTTTTTTCCACGATTAAACGCGACGTATCGCAGGCAACATTGCGCAAGGTGGAAGCTACGGGTGAAAATCATTGCTATATTCAAGAATCTTTTATTTCGAAGACGATTGAGTTAGTACAGGATTTGTTTGGTAGTGTTTACGAAACATATATTAAGTAATCGAGAAATAATTTTCGTTCGGGATTTTTTGAATAAACTAATGATGTTGGAGCCATTATACGACGAGTTCTTTTTTAATGAGTCTCTGATCTCTGAAGTATGACTCCAGCACCGCATTTTTATTTAAAAGCTCTATATGAAAATTATTTTTTTGTTATTCGATATGTGTATAATAAACCTCAGCAACCAGATATATCCATACATATCTAATATTTTGTGCAAGTATGAATACCTGATGAAATATATAATTATTGTATTATATAATTATACTATTCTATAAATTATTCTTTATACATTCTTCATTTTGCAATGCTCGATTTAGATTCTAGACAATTTTGAAGGAAGAACACCGTGAACAACCCAACCCTGTTTTAGAATGTTAACAATTTGCGTGATCCGCGGTAACAAGGTGTGAATGAAATTCACTTTGTGAAGGAAGTTACGCTAACGAGAAAAGTTAAGGTTCAACGTTGATCTTTGAAATTCAAAACCGGAATACATTAGTAAAACTTACGAGAAGAACAAAAACGATTCGAGTAGTTTCCGTCGGATCTTCTTATTTTCATCAAAGCAAAATGGTGGAAACAGTGGGCAAGTAAAAAGAAACGCGAAATTCACAAGGGAAGTAATGGATCGGGTAAATAGAAAGTAACACGCAGAAGCCATCAATTATTGCCGTCCCATAAGAATACGGCTGACCAATTTCCCTCCTTTCTACTTCCGGCCGAGCGTCTGAATATCGCGCAACTGAAACTCTGGTGTTGTTTATACTTTACAACGGGTTACGATAAAATTTCAACTTGAAAGCTTAGGATTAAAACTATACGTTACCTTCTCTTATTTATGAGAGCAAAAATAAGTCTTATTAACCACAGGCAAACAAATTTTCTTCCATTTCTTAAACAGACTTTTAAGCAAGCAGAAAGTGAACAAAAAAATCGAAATAACTGCAACAACGAAAGCTCGAAAGTATTTTGAAGACGAACTACTTCAACTTCCAAAAGGTCTACTTATCTTTATTGTTGAATTTCAGAAATAACACCGCTTCGATAATACACGTTTAACATAATCTTCGATAGCGAATTTCTAACACGATCCAGGTCGGTTAAAATTGCAAATTAATATTAGATCGGTTAGGATGCGAAAAAGATAACGTGACGACGCGTCGGCCGCGACGCAAAATGCGTTATAATCATCCTGTCAAGGTGACGCGGCCCCAGCGACGTCTATCTGTTCTCACGTGAACTGGTTACAAGGGAATTTGTTCCGCCAACCATCTCTTATTTTCCACAAGCATGATAAAGGGAGTATTCGCACCAGACGAAGGCCAGCACCCCTCCACGCCGCTACGCGCAGCTTCCTTTATTCATCCCATTATTCTTTGAAACTCGCGCCACATCCTCCGACGCCGACGGTGCACTCAGAGTTCTCATAAAAATGTTTCGGAATAATAGAGAACCCTGCGCATAACGCACACCTCTCAGTGAACGCGATTCTCCTTAAAATCGACCTGCTTTCTATTCATCTCCGCATTATCTTCCTTGGAGCACTTTCTTTAGAGAATGGTTAAATTACTGTAGTTGATCTAATTCGAAGCTGTCTTTTATACTGAAGTGGAAAGTATATGGACTCCACTATTTACAGATTCAGATAGCATAGGTGTAGCTCTGTAATCGAAGAGAGAAATAATAAATCAGAAAATAGAAATCTATTTGGATAAAAGAAATATTTCTCTGAAAAACTCAATGTGCATTTTATCCAATATTCAATCTCACCACAAAAATACTAAAATATGAAATGTACATCTCCATAAATGATAAAAGATACCCAATTTACCTCGATAGAGAAATGTTTCGGCTGCTCCGAAAAATTCAGTGAAAATTTCATCCAATATTCAATCTCATCCTCTAAAATAATAAAATATAAAATGTAAATCTACTTAAATGAAGAACAATACCCTATTTACCTCGGTAAAGAAATGCTTTCGTTGCTCTGCAAAACTCAATAGTAATTTTATCCAATGTCCATCGCCAGATGCCAGATGAAAAGAAAAAATTATTTACCCCGATAAGGAAATGATTTCGCCACTCTGGAAAATTCAACAATAACTTCATCCAATGTTCAATCTCACCCCCAAAATGATAAAATATGAAACGTGAATCTGCTTAAATGGAAACCGATGCCCTATTTACCTCGATAAAGAAACGTTTTCGTTGCTCGGAAAAATTCAACAGTAATTACTTCCAGCAGTTCTGTCAAACGGTTCACCGGACCATGAAACAATCGAATCCGTCCTCTTTGTAAATACCATATTAAACCGAAACAGCAAGTACACATTTTATTCCTCCCGCGCGACCGTTTCCAAATTAACGAACGGAAAAGCTCGACTTCCAATTTAATTCGTTTAGTCGTTACCGAACATCGACCGAGTTGTATAAAACTTGTTACCGAAACAACCGCCGGAACAATGGATCATACAAACGCTGCGAGCGGTGCAGTGTTGCAAGCACCCGTGCGCCGTTGTTCGTTGGCCGATAAAAGCGACCAACTTCGAAAGCTTTGAGGCCACGCATTATTGCCCCACGTTAGGAATATCATACGACCCGGCTGGATAAGGGAGGCATGCACCTTCCACGGTAATTGATTGCACGACTGCGAATGTATATTAATGCGCTCCCAACGTCTGCATAGGGAAACGAACGAAGAACGGGGGTTGGATGTAAATTAAAATAAACAGTGCGTGCACCGTTGGACCAGAGGGCAACGAGAAAATGTTAAATGCAACGAGTCCTCCAGTTACGCGGTTGCCCCTCCACTTATGTCTTTGTACATATTTCGTGTATGTGTGTATTTATTCACACACGAAGTATTCCGAAGATTCGATGGTAATGCTTCTTGGTCAAATTAACCAAGGCATGCAGGCATTTATTTTGATATTGATGGTGATACCTACCGTCATCAATATTGTTCTTTGATTATCAGAGACATTATATAATTAAGACATATTTATACGTCATCTTGTGAAGGAATTAAAATTATTTAATAAAATCTCGATATACTAGCGCGTGACCTGAAAGTTACACGGTCTTATAGAAGGTTAAAGACGAGGTGTCGGATTACATTTCGATTAAAACAAATATCTTTGATTTATTTAAAATTTTTAGGGTTGAAATGTGGGCTCAAGTAAATGTATATAATACAATTTGTACGTCATAGATATTTATCCTTGATCCGCGCAAGATTGAAGTAATGCATTAATTTACACCAATTCGAGGAACACGAGAACGAGTTTACCGCGTAAATCGAGGACTCACTCTTCCTGGTTCGATTCGCGTTTAACGTGACGCGGCAACGAAGTTTTCAAGGGGTTGACGAGAACAGAAGGGCGGTTTTCGACGTCCAAGTCGGAGGCTAGATGCAAAGATTACTTAATTGGAACAGCGTAATAAGCGCGAGCCAGCGAAACGAGGGTTCCCGTTTGAACCGTGCTACGTTCGCGTAGAACGATCCTCTCGTGCGGCTCGCTTATGCATTATGCAAATCTGCCTACAATGGCCTGAACGGTGGTCGAGTTCTTGCATTAGCAATAATGAAACCGCCCAGCTATGCAACTTTCTCACGGGGATCACGAAGACGTGCGTTGTAACGGAACTCGAAAATAAACTATCGCTTCGGTTTCACCTTCAAAATCGGTACTTTTCTTATCAGTGTACACTTCACTTGTCAGAAAATAGGAGCGATTATGTTTAACTCTCGAGTTAGATCTAACTCGCGTTAGATTAAATTAGTAGGATCTTTGGCGACGAGAGCAATTCGTATTTTTATTATTTGTTGACGCTTTTACTACAAATGGAAGCCTTTTCTAACCTGAGGAATTATATATGATTTACACATCTTTTATTTTGTAGAGAGGAACTTTTAAAACAGTATATAAACTACTGTAGCGAAATAGATTTGCAATTTATTCACCCATCTACTTTATATAAATTATTTATCTATTTAGTATGTTTCTCTTCATACCACCCCTTTCTTTTAAATTCTACTACATTAATAATCTTCTACTACGTTATTTGTAAAGTCCTAGGGTAAAATAATCGAATCATTAAAAATTCTTGGAATGACTTTACTGTAGAATACTTCACCCACGCCAAGCAATCGATAAAAGTTTTCTTTGGAAATAATACATTTTCGCTAATAGCTTCTCCTCTTTCTCGCGTAGAGGAACCACATTCAGCTGTGTCATGCTCCGACCAACCCCAGAGGACACTCCTAACGAGCTATCGGCCCATAATTCGTATGAAGGATCGCCCCAAGGTGGGAAAAAATAAACTGAATCGCGGGTAGCTACGTGCCGAGAACAGTAATCGATGTCCTCCTAATGAAACCCACCCGCCAGGTTGCCTTATCGACAATAGTACTTGCAGTCTGGAATTTATTATGCAGAGTGTCCCATTAGGAACAGGCCAGACGTGATATCTTTGCTATTTTAAGTAATGGGAAGAAGTGTGGTTAACGAATGTTACATCACGAAAACGTAGTATGGCGCTAGGGCTGCTTAATTAATTTTTAATACATGATGGTTGTTTCGTGATCGTACATTATTATATTATTTTGTTATTTTAGATGCAAGACTGAAACAATTTATATCATTGGTAAAAAGGGGGTCGAGAAAATAAAAGAATTGCTGCTCGATTAAGTTCAAGAGGACTTTGCCTTAACTTTAATAACAAAAGACAGTGTCTATAATTTTCCACAAAATCGCTAGAAAATAATTCTAAACAACAATGGATATACTACCGCTCGCAAGTATCAGTTGCAGTTTTATTAAAATAATTAATTCCCAGCAGAAAGGTTAATTGCTCGATAAAATTCACGAAGGCACCGTCCTAATTTCGATCGAGAGGACTTCGTCCTAATTTTAATCGAGAGGGCCACCGTCCTAATTTCAATCGAGGATACCGCGCTCATAATTTTAATCGAGACCGCCGACGAACAATGGGCGAGGGTGCTCGATCAAAACGTGACGAACCGTATCGTTAATCGAGAAGTTTATTTGTCTCCGGGGGCGAAGAAGCGCGTCTGAACGTGAAGAGGGTCAACGTCGTTGAATGGAGAGGAAAAAAAGGAACGGTGGCCAAGACTGGCGACTTTTCAGCGGTTATTGTACCCCCGCGGTGGAAATAAAAGGATTTCGCTTTATTTAAGATCCGCATCTCGCGAGCTCCGTCCAATTAAATTCAATCCTGTCCCGTGGCTTCGTTCGAACAAAACTTGCGGGAACTTCTTACGATATTGTGTTCCCGATCCACGCCGACGCGTTAATTAAGATTAACAATGCGAAGCACGATGATTATCTCTTTGTTGACCCGGCATAGTTCTGATTCTGGCGGTCCTGCATTGTCGCGCGACCAACCTACGACCCACTTCTAACCGTGAATAAAGACCTCCCGCATAATGCCCGTCGAATTAATTGAAAAACTCCCGGGCAATGTGGTCCCCCGGTCAAATATAAATCGAGATTCGTCGCATACCTCGCTCGAAAACCCTCAATGACGTGCGGAGGTTGCGACGAAATGTAGAAGAGATGGAGATACTGATGTAGCTCGTTCAGGAAGGAAATTAAAGGCAAGATTAACAATTTGTACAGCTTTGAATTTAAAGGTATAAGATAAATATTGTGGAATTTTATATTCATTATTGAAAGTGTATAGAGTGGACGAAAGTGAATTGTCATTTATGCTTTTCACCTTAAGTGATACACCCTTAAGAAGGCACAAATGTTATATTATTTTCTTATTTTTTATACGAAACTGAAACAATTTATTCCATTGGTAAAAAGGTTTGCTCAATCAAATTCAAGAGGACTTTGCCTGGATATAATATGAAGCCATACAGAACATCATCTTAAAAATATATGTAGTATATGTATACGTAGTAAATATATTTTGCGACATGTATTTATTACATATCATAAATGATATTATAAGAACAATATATAATATATATAATATATTATATAGATATATGTATATTAAATACATATAACGAGATACATCAAACAAAATATATGCTTATGCAATAATATGTATATTTCTAAGACAACATTTTGCATGAATTCATGTAATACTTGAATAAAATATGTTCTATAAACACATCCTTCACTTTAAGAAGATTTCTAAATAAATGCATGAGTAGTCTTGAAGGGGATCGTTTAAATTCGGTGAAGGAAAGAATTATTGTTCCCTGCGTACGATGGGATACAAGAGGTCCATTGTATCGTAAACTTTTAACGAAAAGTCGGGCCGTTAATTATGGTAGGTGTTGTCGACAGTTGGACGAATTAAAGGCTGCTCCATTGGGAATAAAAGAACTGCCCTCGTTTTCAGAAGACGAATCGCTTTCTATTATGATAATATTCAACCATATCTCCATGCACCCGAAAAAACCAATCACGCCTGAAAAACGACACAATGATTCGGGTTGGGTGGTAATTATTCATCCACCGCGTTCTCTTGACTCGGCATTAATTGGTAAAAAATTTAATACTCGTTAATGAGACAACGTGGTATAGAAAAGTTGTGATGAAATTGACAAGCAGATTTAAATAACAACCCATTGCGACTTGGAATATTATACTTGGAAAAAAAATTGAGCACAATAATTGCAAATTTAACAGGATCTTGTATATACGTGTACAAATAAACACACCAAATTTCAAATTGTTAGGGGAATTATTTTGGCTGCAAAAAGAATCGAAACTGATGAAAGATAAAAGACTACCCTCTTAAATTCTAGATTTCTTCAAACAAATAGCGAATGATCAGTAATTCATTTTTAATTCCTTACTACATAAATATTTTCTCTCCATTTGGACCAATTTTCCCCCATCCCTGTCGAAAAGTACGTCGCGACACTACAAAGAAAATGCGCGAATGGAACGATGATTCGCGGCGCAGTAACGAGAAGAGATTCAAGGTTTCTGCGCCATTATTGTGCATCTGCGTTAAAATACACCTCGTCGACTGCTGGCGACGATTCAACGTTGGTTTACCCCGACTCCGGAGTGCAACAAAAACGACATCCGCTCTAAGGTTTGGGGGTCCGACTTTAGGGAGGATAATTTAATTTCCGTTCGCCAAGACAACACGGGAGACCAACAACGGCAGTTGGTTAACGCCTCGCGATGCCTAATTAGAATTCACGTCGGGCTCCTTCCATAATACTTCGCTACGGACGAGTGTGTCCGATTCGCAGCTGGCTGATTTATCGTGACCGTAATTTCCACAAAACGTGGACGTCGGGATGTTTGCTGAAAAAATTTGTGCCACCCCAAAAATCACGCGTTTATTTTTAGGAGAAAGAATGCGGGCTTGGAAAGTTTACGTATAGTTTTAACAAATTCACGATTTCCTTTCTTCTGTGAATTGGGAAACAAGCAAGAGCAAATATAATTAAAAATTGAAACGACAACCGTAAATAAAATACCTGCAGTTTCTCCACTATTTCTGAATCGCTATTTTTTTACGAATTTATGAAGAATTCTTGTAAATTGTAATCTTTGGTAAGCTTATCTATTTGCATAATCCATCCATTCTTGAAGTAAAATACAGATTCTCCTGGTCAGTTCTAAGACACTGTGACGTAACGTGATTTCCAGCATATGCTGAGGAACATCGTGGACACGGAATTTTTAATTAATTCCAAGGAGGGGAGGGACCAACCAGGAGTCGATTAAAAATTTCTCAAAACTTGCTATCTCGTGCTCCCTCTTGAAAAACTTTTAAATGGCATTTTAATTGGTCCATATGACGGATGGTTAATTAATTTCGCGGACGAACGGCGCCGCACGGCCGTGAATGTAGACGATTAATTGGGGACTTTTAATTAATCATCGGAAAGTAGGGTCCAGCGAGGATTTTATTTTTTATCTGAAAGCAAGATGACATTTCTAAACGTTTCTTCTGTTTGACCCTTCAACAAGTTGAGGTCTCAAAAATATTTCCACCAAATTATACTAAAACAATTTCAAGGTTGAAGTTGAACCAGTAGAATTGAATATTCAAAATCTTAAACAACCAGAAAAAATATCTATTTTTCTACTAAAAATAAAATAGTACCCCTTTAAAGTTTTTTTGTAGCATTTAACAATGTGTCCAATTTGAAACTTTTAAAATATAATTTGATATAAATATTATAGAAACCTTAAACGAGCAGAACATACAAATAATCTAAATTTCGCCACAGAGAAAAGAGGAGTGCCCCTTCAAATTGTAGAACGAAAGTTACGTCGAATACCGTATTTCTAAATTAAATGGTAGACACAATAATGGCCGTCGAAATAGCAAACATGGGAGTTGGCCTAAACTTTCGAACCGACTGACCATTTCACTCGTGGAGTGGCAAGAGCCGCGAGCATTGAGTTCGTGACTATTCTAGCGCGCTGTCGAGCACGCTTGTCAGCGATTAGAGATGCTCGCAGCATAGTTTGCTCTTTACGTTGCCTTACCGATCACGGGAGAAGTTGTAACGTTTCAGCGATGAGCGCGTTAGCCCTTGCAACCTCTCTGTAACGAGGATCTCGAGGGCTGAGCGACAAAGTTAGTCGCGTGTCATCGAGTTCTCCGGGAGCAGCTGAACGAATACGGAACCTAACACTCCGAGCAATAGATCGTGGTTGCCAATATTGTTCAAATAGAAATACAGTTTAAATTGTACGTTTTTGTTAAGTCTTAAGTCTAAATTAACAGGCTGACATGCACCGTAAATTGAAATAAAAGTTTATTCGTTTCAGGAGCCTGGGAAATCGAATTGCTCCAAAATGGAGACTTTAGGAATTAATTGCGAAGGAGGGACCGAAGGTTACGACTCGTCTCGGTTGTGGGATGATTATGTGTAGTTTGAAGACTAAAAAAATTATTTTTTCAATTGTGTAGAGCGTTTTGATATAGGTAGTTTCGCTTTAGATAGCTCAGATGTCCTAAAAATGGCCCCTTGCCAAACTCCGCGGCGGGCCATTTTTCCTACCGACGTTTGACTAACTATAAATAAATTTTCTTATATTTCAAGGTATACTTAAACGCTACGTAAAAGGATAAATCGAAACTCTCGATGGTTTCTTTGGGATTAATTTTCAAAGAACCTTTCTCCAGAGCGAATCGATCGCCTAATACATGGCTTGATAGTATTAACCCTTTGAACTCGAGAGGTGACTCTCAGTCACCACTAAGTTTTCTTTAGGTTTAATTTCTTTGGAACTCGAAGTGTCAACAAAATGATTGTCGTTGAGGCAAAGGTGACCTGATTCTCAAATCTCAAATTAAGGTTCTCATTTTCGAAGTTAATCTAGCTTACCATTCGTGACAATAGAATGCTAAGAAAACATCTCGAGTTGCTAGCAGATATCAGAAAAAAAGGCCTCGAGTGCAAAGGGTTAATATTCTGAAGACTATCTATCGAAATTTCAACAATGTCTTCTCCGTGACTGACGAATAGTCTTCCATTTAATTTCACTGCTGATTTGGAAGTCGTATCACATAAACTAGTGATTAATAGCATTAGTATCATGAAAACGCAATGGGGCGAAAAGACGGTGTTCTCTCGCATCGTGAATTTCACTCAGGGGCATTCTTTATAGCTCTGTGCAGTTCGTCTGTCCGAAAGCCCCGTGTTAGAGATGTTTTAGTAGCAATAAAACTCAAGCTTGAGGCGTGATGTGCTTCGAGGCCCTCAGCAGTTTTAAGGGTTGGAAGAGTCTCGGTATCATCAAAAAAACCATGTTCGGTGCAATTTTTCGGTACGATGGTAAACCAGGTACAATCAAACAACTTTAATGACTAGAAATTGCTAAAAATGAAGTAGTATAAAAATAAAATAAAAATTGAAATAAAAAAGGTTAAATAGAAATAAAATAAAAATTGAAATAAAAAAGGTTAAATAGAAATAAAATAAAATAGACATAGAATTGTCAATGACACTCGACAGCCATTGTTTGAATGTGCATATAAATGAAAAGCTAACGATTGAAACTTATAACAAAATATTTAAATGATTAAATGAAATTTTGTATCGATGTACAATAAATGTAATCGTGTTGGGAATTACGTAAATATGCTTACTAATGTAATTCAACAAAATATTCAGCATGATCTAAATAAGAATTTCCGAGTAAGAGATAATCAACTTTTTCATCCAAATTTTAATGCTCCAACGATTTTTATTTTACTTTCTACAATATTTAGTTGTATTATATTCACATAATATTATTTATTATTATGCTTTTAATTCACCTAGGAGAAAAGAATTGCCAAGGGGTGAAACAACCTTCAACGAAAATTCAGATTATTAAATTGAAGGACTATCTATATTATGTATATACATACATACACAGATGATGAGAGGCTGTCGATCGATCGAATAAGATATGTGACGCGTATCCTACCAATCAGGTGTATAGACAGAATCATTTGAACCGCGCGTACCGTGGCCACGGATTATTCCAGCCATCAGGAACTGCCAGCTGAATTCCAATAATCCCAGGACAATACGCAGAGAAGATTAAGTATGTCACGTTCGCGAACACAGGTACGATCATTTGCAAATATGCCCACTGTGGTTATATCTATAGATATACCGAATAGGAAAATATAAATAGCGACTACCCTAAAAAAACATTCAGCGTATCAAGAATTTTGCTGGAAAGTTTACGGACAGATAAAATACAAAAGAAAATGGAAGGAACGCTTTGACCAGACTGTACCGTCGTTTCAAATTGAACTTTCGCCTAATGTTCATCCATGAGATCACCTCTGGCGTGTTCGCACTCCATAAGAAGCCGCAGATGAATAAATCATCGCTGCCGCTACCGAGAGAGGTCGCGGTGTCCCGAAGATTAACGACAGCGGTGATATTCAGCTGCCGAACGTTCCTGAACAATCGTCGAACCGATGAAAATGACAGAGAACGCGAGAAACGAGTGCCGGATGAGCAGTATGGCATCCGATGTGGTTCAAAGGGCGGACAACGCGAATCAGCAACGTTTAAGGGGGTGCAGAGCTACTCACAACGGAGGAGAGAGCAGAAAGAGATGCGAGGGAATCGAGGAAACTAGGAACGCTGCTTGAGAAAAAGAGGTGGAAACTGGGAAAAGCCATCGGTAAAAGAACTTTCAGCTGGTCGACCGACAGCGAAAAAATTCATATAGATTTTTCTTGGTAGCCTACACCCCTCTGGAACATTTGTCAATTAGAAGGGCTCGAAGGGGTACAAAATACGAGACATGCGGAGAATGTATTTTTTTTTCGAGGGTAGAAATCGATAGGAGCCCCTTGGAACGAGAGTGAACAACGGCGCGTGTCGACGCTGATAAATATATGTGCACGCATTGTTTCCGAATGTCGAGAGGTCTCGTGGAGCTTCGAAGAATAGGTCATCCGTGAGAATTTTTTTTTTAGGGAAAGTGTAAGGAGAATCATTCTCAAATTTTATATGCGGTTTTGATGGTTGTGAGAGGAGGTTTCAGAATTTTTGTAACTACATTGTGAATGTAGTTTGGTGTCTGCGCAATGAGTATATGGGACCGCTCTGTCACACCTCGTAAAGTGGCTGGATTCATTCTTTCTTCACGTCCACGAGTATTTGTCAGCACCAAAAATGTATCAACCCTTGAATGCTCTATGTTTCAAATTTGATACCGAACTTTTAAATCGAATTGTACGCTTGCAATTGATTTGTTTTTAATATTTGGCTGTATGTATATTACCGCAGCATAATGATCTTTTGAACAAAAGTTAAAAAATTAACGTCAGCTGTCAAAATTGTTCACATAATAAATACATTGATATCCTTTTTTTAATTTGGAAAATCAGGCTTCTAAGGTTTAAATTAAAACTTTACATTGAACTTGAATGGAAGAGTTTACACATAGTAATGAAGGAGGTTATTAAAAAATAATATAATTACAATATTTTTAATCCACAAAATAATGAGAATTAACCATTCAAGAATTATATTAATGAAAAAGAGAATTGGCACAAAAAATAATATTATAAGGAAATTCCTATGAATAGCCTCCCTCCCTGTGCATTAAACATTTCGTTTTAAAAAAGAAAAAAAAACGGAAGTACTCTATACAGCTTACGTTCAATAAAAGAACAAAATCCTGAAGCACCTTTTGACGAAACCATTAATAATTCGTTTACAACAGTTTGTATACCCCGTAGCTGATCAAGTATAGACAACGAAGCGTGTTGAATGTTCACGGAATCATCGTTGCACTCCCAGCAATATTAACTACGAAGCGCCAACGATTGTTTCGAAAGCCAGCGTGACGGTAACTTGGCGCCGTGATCGGAAACAAAGCTCGAGCATATAGTAGAAAAGAAATTGGCGTTTGGTGCCAATTTATCGATGCACGCGCCACCGAGCACCGCTTCGCGGAGGCAGTGATTTTGCTCCGAAACGAAATACTGTTCGCGAATCAAATTCATTACACGTATCGGTCGACGATTAAATACAACCGCGGCTACGATGGAAAGCTACGGACACAATGAATTTAAAATCACTGTAACCACTATGCATATATGTATTTCTGTTCAATATCATGGCAAGGATCCAGCGAATAAATAAATGAATAATATTCAAGTCGAACCAGTTTGTGCAAGCGTTTTGTTCAACCGCTGCTAATCATTTACAAATTTTTGAAAAATAATTGGGCATACGCCTATTATTCTTGATTTATGTTTTTGTTCTCTTTTTCGAAGTTATTTTCGCGTATTGTATTGCATTTCGTGTATTATAATGTAAATGTATATTGCTAATAATTCCCTGGGGGTTTAACAGCTCTAATAAAAAAAGAAGTCAAACGAGTATAACAATTGCATTGATAGAGCATTCAATTAAAGTCGTCTCTTATTTCTCTGTACTTTGACTGACTCGACAAAGATTGCCACCACTAGGTAAGGAAATTCCGAATTATCGACAGCGTGGCGAGGGGATCCGACCGAGTTTCGTTGGATACAGTCACCCGATAAATTCCGTGGTAGAAAGCTGTCTTGCCGACGAGAGAAAAGCTCTGGTCGATAAGAAAAGCTAGCATTCGGCCAGGCTATTCTGAGAGAGCCCTCCCCGAGAATACGCAGCGCTGGAGAACCTAAACGTGCCGGCTAACTTTAGCACGGATTTTCGTGCCGATGATCGCCGCGATCGGCAAACCCTTTTTCACGAGTGTCACTATTTCTGGACACGGGAACCTTTTGTACTCTACTCGAAACCACGAGACGCTCCACCTAGAAGCGTTTGTAGATCTCGAGGAATGCCTAGTTCCCACCTCTTCTTCGGTGTACATTCGACACAATCCCGGAAGCTGGTGATTGATTTTCCTTAATGCTGAACGTTTCATGTATTCATAGTTTATATATTGGGTGTCTTGTAGTTTATAAATTATATTATATAATATTATATATTATATTGTAGGCACCGTGATTCGAGCAAGCTTTGTTTAAACGTCTTCGAGACTTGAATTTTGAGTCCTTCTCAGTTTCATCAGAGAAAGTCCTACCGCAAAAGGATCTAAAAGCTGGAGTCGAATATATTTTAATAAAGCTTGCCACAATTTAGTTGGGCCAAAGAGATTTAGAATTTTTGGAAAGGAAAAATTATCCATCAAATCTTTTTCAACCTTTTTGCTTGCAGAGATCGGTCTGTTTTCATTTAAACAAAGAACCCTAAACAATTCGTCTTTAAACTAAATTTTTTCGCCTGAATTTTCGTGATTCTTCAATAACAACTTTCACCGTTTCTTTGTACCATTCAGTTGTTATTCAGTTGTTATAAATACCGAAAGGATCGTGCATTTTTGCCTGTTTCCTTCCTGTTCTTTCTGGATTATTTTTAGAACCTTTAGTAATGCCTCGATAGCTCCCAAAGAGCGAGAGCAAGAGCAATAAGAATAAAATTCGTTCGGCCGATGGATCTCCGTTTACGCGAAAATCGATTCGATAAACACGCGTGAAACGTCGAATAGTAATACGTAATTACAGGTACCCCCGGATAAATAGCAATTACAACGTTACGTGGGGATCGTATATCACGGCGATGACGGAGCCGGAAAATTTACAGCGTCTAAAAATCAATAGGGGTTGAAAATAATGGCAGGCGTTTCAAATATAGCCGACTGCGGAACGTCATCCTGATATCGGCATCATAATGGTTTTTTCCAGTTGGTCGTACACGCGAATGGAAAACGAGTGGACGGGAAGGCAATTCTTTAAAAATTTTCACTGCCGCGACTGTATCCGATCATCTGGATTAGCCTTTAATATTGGCCTCGGTGCTTGGCGTGCCGCCAGATTGAATATAATTGATATCGATTCGCGTTGACGCTGCGCGCGCCATTTCCATCGTTTTAACTTTAATTACAATAAACGTGTTATAAGGCGTAACTTCTAATTCGACGTTAAATAGGTACGCTACGCCCTTTTGGATCGCTATCGAAAATCTATATACAGAGACCGGACGTCATTAATCCCGAATCCTCCCCAATATTTAAATTCGAATAAAAAACAAAGAAAGAAAGCAGGTGTCACTGTTGCGATTAAAATACGTAAAACGTTTAAAACATATTTTTCTTTCCATAGATACTTTCCATTATTTAATACCAAACACTGAATGATCAACTAAATTAAAAGCATTTGCACACAACATTTTTGTACGGCGATGAATATTAACATAGCTTGCGAAATCAAACAGATTCTATTTATTTAAAAAGAAAATGTAATATTTTTTCATTCGTCATTGGCCACGGAACTTGGCACGGAATTGTTGTCAGCGTCTATTTCAATAAATTGTTCATCATGCTCCTCTCAAGCCCAACGTTTCCGTTTTTTTGGAAACCTATCGCGAGCAGGACAGATTCTCTTATTTTAATTAATACGCAACTGCATGTCGAAGTTGTCGATTCAACTTCCCGAACGAGGAGCATTGGAAATCAATGTCGAACAGTGAAAGTGGACCATCGGCACGACCATCGCTATTCCTCTGCGTCTTTAATTATCGGTCCCGATTTAGAAAACATTCGGATCCACCCCTCTTCGTCGCCTCGTGATCTATGATTTATTTACCATGCGTCGAACAACACGGTTCGGTAAATTTAGACGATGCAGTCGCATTGGGTAATCGAACGCATCCCTGTGCTTTGGATTCGGATTCCCCTGCGTTAGTATTATTCGACATCGCTTTGGTTACGATAGTGACGAACGTTTTTCGTCTTTTTCTTTTGAGAAAATGACTCGAAAATGGGCAAAAGAGTTTTTTTAATTTGAGCTTTCAATTTTCAGAAAATTGATCTTGAATCTCCTTGGGGCACGTGCAAGACTTGTCCAGCGTGTCTGACCATTACTCACCATTTCTACGTATGTTGCTAATTTATGTTGCTTCTGTTATGTTAGTGTCCGTTTCGATTAGTTGTAATCATTAAAAAAATTGCAGTTTGCATAGAAGAGGTCTGGTACATTAGACAATGCTAGAATTAGTAGAACTGGCCAGTCGTGGTCAGACATGGTTAGCCAAACCTTTCGTTTTATTTTTACGAAAACGAAGCTTCCTATGAAAAAATATCATTCTTCATTTTCGATTCGTTTGCAAGCAAAGGATCATCCTCTGTTAATGACGTTATATTTAAGACTAGCTGTGCCCCGCGGTTTCACCCGCGTGAAATAGTATTTATTTTATGTCGTTCGCATTCGACCGCGTGTTCCTTCATTAATCAGTAGGTGACTGTCTTTTGTTTTCCGTAACTCATATGTTTCCGATACTAATGTCGCAACCCCTTTTTACCCCCTTAAGGGTTAAATTTCGATATATCATTTCTTATTCCTTGTATACATCATAAAAGAAAACCTCTGTGCAAAATTTCAGCTTTCTAGTTTCAAGGGTTTAGCCTGGATGTTGATTGCAATCAGTCAGCGCTTCATTCTTATATATATAAATAAGTACGTAATATATGAGTATCTAACATTAATAATACATAAGTATGTAATATAATCCATGAACAAGTATAGAAACTGATAAAGAACCAAACATTCTGGTCCCTGTAAATAGGAACTGAAGAGCAATCGATCTCGTTTCCATGTTATTCGCGTCACGGTTGAATAACAGCCGCGAAGACCTTCCCGATTCTCAATGGCGAATTAACAGGAAAAAAGCTGAAAAGGTTCGTTCACGAGGTACACGATGAGGACCCAGTGGACGTTAAATTTACACCAAGGTCGCTTTTGTCTCGTTCCGTTCGCAACGATACGTACACTGTCTCGTGATCGAGAATGAATTTTCGTGTCGGTCACCGACCGATCCAACGAAAATACGATTTCCCTCTCGCGGAAAGTTTCCGTGATATCTCGTACTCTCACGACATATCATTTATTCCAGAAATTTCCATTTCCATACCTCAAACATACACACTCTCCCTTTAATATTGGCACCTTCTCAGACTATTGAAAAAATTTTGTCCAAAAGTACACGATAGATTTGATATTTCCAAAGAAATGTTTTATTATATCGTTAAAGAAAATTATAGCTCGGGTACCTCGAGATTGCTAAGCTCGTACTGTAGCCACAATCAAACATAGCCACAGCCCCTGAGGGCTCCCTGGTACCTAGCCCTTGACCTTCCCTCACAAAACGAACCCCTCCTCTCTTCCATTTCTCGATTCCACTTCTTCGATCTCCCGAAAGCCTCCATTCAGCCTGAATCTCATACCTTTCAGGAACGTTTATCATTCATTTTCTCCTTATCAATGAACCCAGTCGAGATCCATTCGTTGAGTAGATATTACGTATCCAAAGTGAATGTTCGATTTTTCCGTTCCACTGGCCAACTCCGGGCGCCGATACGCGCTTCAAGTCTAAACGTGTACCACGGCTGTGTTCCTCGTGGCTTCCCGCGTGGATCTTCCGTCGAAAATGAGCCGCCGGAAATCGAAGGTCTCTGTCTAAGTATAGCACGCGCCTCGCTAGCGTAAGTCTGCCCACTGACGTCAAAAAGTGTCAGTATACCCCTGGACCGACCGATTCCAGAAGCACGACGATCCGTCTCAGTGTCCCGTGAAAACCGATAGTGCGACATCGTGCGTGCGCGGATAGATCCATCCTAAACGTGCCGTGTGTGAAATCGAAATTGTTCACAGTGCTCTCAATCGAGTTTCCTCCCGAAGGAACGCTGAAAAAGTTTTTCTTCATCGTGTTGGTCGAGTTTCGTCGTTAACGAAGACTTCTCGTGCGAGTCAAAGCGAGCAATCGGATTTGTTTTATGCCTGCGTCTTGAATCTCGAAAAAGAGTCGTCCGGGAGTTTCGTGTACAATTCTCTGGGTACGTATTCGACGCTCGAATGTATCGAGCAGGGCTTTTTTTTTACTGTAACAAGATTTTTGGATCTCGAGGATCGCGGTGGAACGTTGATCATCGTTGTTGAATAGATCTGGGTTCAGGCCTTTGTTGTACTTATTTATTTGTTTATTTACTAGTGTATCGTATTCGGTTGGAGTGTATGCATCGTTGATGTCAACAGCTTTGTCCTAGTGGGAATATTAATTTACTTTCAGGTGTGTAAAATTCAGAGGCTCGAATTTCGTAATTTTTATATTACTGATTTAAGAACATTGATACTTTTAGGATGGTGACATTTCTATGGCCACTATTGTGTTGTCATTTGTATATATAATAAATTTGTAGTTCAATGAAGTTGTGAATTAAGCCTCTGAACTTGACAGTCTGAGTGAGTTTATCGTGTCATAAACGTGTCACAAACTTCTACTTAATGTTCAACGAAATTAAAACTAAACTGATAGAACCACCTAATTATTATAAATATTCTCTCTTTTCCTCCACGATGATTGTTTCACAAACAAAACCTATAACAGTACTCGGTGACAGAGAAAATGTTAATCCTAATAAATTAACCTGTATCGATTAACAAGTCGGCTTAGAGTTAAGCGAAGACTAATTTTGCCTAACGAACTCTCAAATGCACCCAACTTTGTAAACTGAATTAAATTTAAATTGAAATCTCAACTTAAACGGAATATCCAAGTCCTCAAGGTACAATCAAGCTAAGAGTCGAAACGTTATAAATACTGTTAGTTTCGAGTCTTTAAAATTTTGCTCTTGTCTTTGTTGAAGATTAAATTATAATACGACCGTCACCCTTGGGGAGGTTCGTTGAAACAGCGCCCAGAATTTTCGTCGCGGACAAAGGAAAAGGCTGAATCACTGGCGACGCCATTAGATTACTTGGCGCGAAAATAATAACACGCCACGTGCATCTGACGACGCGTCATCGAAGAAAACGCGAGAAATTCCGCGCTTTGTGCACGTTTCCCGCCAAATTCCCCTGACCTTCGGATGAAACGATTATAATCGTCGCGGAGGTCGAAGCCACCGTTGTTTGATGTCGTCGGAAAAAGTTCTCGATCTGAGACGCGCGGAAATCCGAGAAACGTTCTTTGTTCTGTATCATTCCTGGAACATTCTTGGCCCCGACTTTTCGCCGAATTTTCCCATGAGTAAGACGGACCGCGAAAAGAGAACGAAGTGCATACTGCGCTGTTGTTTTTGGAGTAAACTCGACTCTACCTCGCAGTCGAGGTTTGGGGAGATTGTTTTCTTCCGATTATTCGTGTACCGAATGATCGAGAAGCGGTGGGAACGGAGAATAAAATGTAAACTTTAGACGTGTATTTTGAAACTATTTCGTTTTTCATAATTTGCCCTATATTTCTGCAAATATTAATTTGTTACTGTTTAGTGGGTCAGCATAAGAGGTCTTGTTTCCTATCGATAGCCTTCTATTTATTTGTTCTCTAATTTTATGTTAAACATTTCACGAATTAGAAGGAAACAAAAACAGAATTCTAAAACGAATATATAATTTGACAATTTCATAAATGGTATAATTATTCTTCAACGAGTCAGTCATTCTGTTGTGAACTTTTCCCTGTACAAGATTCTGTATGAGAATTTTTTTAAACTAGCACACAATTTCTCTAACATATTTAATATTGTAAAGTTACATTTTTATTGTGGCGACAAACGTCTGGAAATATTTCTTTGGTATTCGCTAACATGCAATCAATCACTATACCGAAAATCAACCGTTTCAAAATGACGTAACTGCATTCTGTTTTTTTTTTCAAAATACATCCACGCGTCGTTATTCTAACGACTGATTCCCAGACGACGGTTCTCGCGCTGGTCACCCAGTATACTTTCATAAAAAGAAAAGATTAATTTCATTTCAAAATAACTGAAATCGTCACTGGGCTCTATCAATGCTAATTGGCGATCTGGATCCCGCATGTTCTAATCATTCAGCAGCGTATTCGAACCACCTGAAAACTCGTTCGGCGCGAAGACAATGGAAATCTACGGAAGTTGGTTAAGTCGGGAAGCTTCCCGTCGCGGTGCCAGGATTAACATTCTACTTCGTCGCTGGTCGCGGCATCCAGAAAGTTGCTAATACAATAGGCGCCTAGCCGCCTGTTGCACCCCCAGAATATCGCTTGGCGATCAACAAGTGGTTCGTCTAAGAGTAACAATGGTTTCTAATGCGCGCACCGCGCGGTTTCCGGTGCACACGGCGGCCGCGTGCTGTGATTGGTCCCTGGCACACGGCCTTCCGCGTCGTTTCGAAGTTGCGAAAGTCGGAATGGATTTGGCTCCGCTGTCTGCTACGTGCCCGCGAACGCTTCGGGTCTCTCTTTCTCTCCACTTCGTGCGTGGAATCCGCCGCGGATCTCGATTTTAAATTTAACCCGCCCACGCTCGCCGATGACTTTCGGGAGTCGATCGAATCCTGAACAACGGTGGGAGAACTATTGCAGATATTCGTACAAAATAATGGATCGGACGTTCTATCGCGTTCTCTTCGTCTCGCGAATGTGTGTTTTTTTTTATGTTCATTTCTCATTTGAGCCCCTCAGCTGACGAGTACCTTTTCTTGGTATTGGAAGAAATTGATCTTGTGATACTGTATGGAAAATTAAGAACAGAAATTTAGCTTAGAAAAGGAAGTGGAGTGATAGTAATTACGGTATAATGTATCGTGAAATGGAAAGTCCTTTTTTTTTAAATAGTAAATTTGACTTATTATTAGGAGTCCTAATAATTTACTTCGAATACTTCTATATTCACTTTAATTAAGACTTAAAATTGATTCTTGTTCATACAAATAAATTATTCTTCTGTAATACATAAAACATTACGTTTTTTTTTTTCATTCCTAATCGTGGAGCCATGATAGTATTATTTAGGCGATGGATCGACATTTTGAGAGAAGGTTTGTACGTGGGATAATGATCTCAGAAATGATAGATAATGAAAACGCTTTGTCGCGAACACCCTCAGTTCCTTAGAGCTTCGCAGATGAGTGCGTCTTAGAGCTCAAAGTTAAATATACGCGCACGCCAGTAGTCTTCCGTTTCTTCGATTAATGCCTTCCGAATTAACTTCGCCCGTGCCGCTTGAGTTACACAATCCAGCGACTAAAATTTGCTTCTGTATCCCTACTTCAAAAGTGGTATTTCAATCCTTAGACGAACACTCGATTTCATTCGACTCTAAGTACCCAGAGGGGTCTGTAACGAATTCTAACAAAACTGTCATGGTTTGAGAATCTTTCTAACAAATACCGTTATTATTATGTTCATAATACCATTTTTTTTTGTTTTTAATTGAAACCCTTTTATCACGACTGCTTTTATCTATTTTTTTTAATTTGGACCCTTTTATAATGAAATGCAATTATCGATGACACCTGATTCCATCGTTTTCATCTACCCTTCCTTCTCAGATCCTTTGCAATCCAAGAGTCGAAATAAAACCTCTCAAAAGTTTTGAAAGACTCATTTCAAAGGAAATTCCACTCGGAATTTGAATGTCAACCGAGGAGCCGTCGCAACTCGCGAAAAGAGACATCGAGCAGAAATAGCAGCGTATTAATAGGTCCCTTGTTATAGAAAAATCTACAGCCTAGACAAAACTATGTCTCGCTGAGGCCGCGCGAAGATTGAGCGAGGATATTTTGCTTGGCTCGTGGAAGCGTAACCGCATCGTATCGATCAAACCGTACCAAGACGCTCGTCGAGGAATCTTATTTTCCGCTGGCGAAGCTTTTCAATAATTCCGTGCGTGCGCTAGCGAACGCAACGAGAATCCCGATCATAAATCGGCCGAGGAGTTTTGAAACTCGAGTGGAACTCGAGACGCCGCGACTGCCAAGCACTTCTAATTGCGAGGATTGTCCAAAGGCCTTCGAGATCAGATTCGCTCGATAATTAGCGACGTACTGACTCGAGAACTTAGAATGTCTTCAATTTTCACCAGCGATCGTATTAACTTTTGGCCACGTATCGAGAAGAGCAACGACACTGCCAAGATCTTGACATTGTCATCGGCGTACGTACATTCCTCCCTGACAGAGGCAGAAAGGGAATGCTTGATATTTCGCAAAGAAAAAATTAAAAATGAAAAGTATAGAATTTCTAATCCTTCCTCAGTTACACATTTCAAGAGAACAGATGATTATAAAACCAAATATTGAAGCATTAATAATATTCAGATATTTCTGTTTAAACTAGAGTTAATGATTGTAATAAATGTAAAGGAACCGAAGTGATTTCTACACCTAATGCATCCGTAAAAATATGAATTTGCATAAGCATCCTCATCTAGTCATCCTCGGCCTAGTCCTCGGTCGCACCCAACGTAGACCAAACGGAAGTGACCGATGATTCTTTCTTTGGTCAGGTGCTCGCCGAACCGCGAGTACAAGATATATACGCTGCGAATATAATGTTTGCGACCAAACATACGACACGGTGAATAACGACTTGGCAGAATAGAGATCTCGAATTGCAACAGGCCACGGCTTACGAGTTCGAACTATTTATTAACTGTGACGACGGTGACTTCGTATTTCACGCAGTGACGTGAAGTTCGAAAATATTTCGTTGTTGATCGTTCGAACCTGTGACGCGATTGGGTACGATAAATAGAGTAACTAAGCCCCTAGGTTTCGACGAATCCCGCGAATTTGTTGGGATTACCTACTGTATTTTCTGCAGGCAACGTCAAACGTTTGGTACACCCCGTTGATCTCTATAACTTTCTCGGAGAAAAAGCATTTTCGAATTATATATAATGCATTGAGAATCAAAAATGTTCTTCGAGAGTTGAGCTATTATTTTGTAGTAAGCCAGGACTATAACAAGTCTAAGCCAGGACCTCTATTTACGATAAATATATTATTAATAATATTATTAGTAATAATACTACCTAGTAAACATCCATTGAGAATATTTCTGTTTAAACTATATTGTTTAAATATAGTTGAAACAATTATATAATAATAATTATTACTATATCATAATTATATTTGACAGTAATAATAAACATATATGATAATAATAATTCTGTGCAAACAGCATCAACTCGAAGAGCATGTGTCAAAGTAGCAAATCGTGCGTAGATTATATGGACGCTCTTCAGAACTGCGTATAAATAATAGTACGTGAGAATCTTTAGCCAGTACGTCAGTAGCCACCAAAGCGAACGTTACCAAATTATTTATGTTAAGAAACTGTGATTCCCAGTTTGAATTGACTGTAAATCCCGGCGCTCTTTATGAGTTTTCGAAGACAAGACGATATTCTGATCTCAAATACGTACGTATTTTCTGAATTTTCTTTCGCAATCGTGCATTTAAGATGGCCGTTGCGCAATACCACAATGCTGCAATTAATTTATTTGGTGTAACTGTTATTTTCAGTTTCAAATATTCGGCATATTCGATAGACTGCATTTTTAAGAAGTGGTATTCGTTTATGGCCAATACTAAATATATATGAATAGTCAGTAATTTATCATTTAAATTGACGAAATATCATTAGAACAATAATGTAATAACAATTGCGTTCTCTTTTCAGTGTTTTCTATGAAAGTCTACATTGAAAATGTATAAAAAGTTCTTCGTCTTTGAGAAAATCAATTTCGAACAGTCCTGGGACGCACGCGCGATAGAATTACCACTTGGCTAACATATCTGCCAATTACACGTTATTGTTGCATCCGCTGTCGTTTGTAAACACTTTCAGTGAAACCGTATCACTTGGTTAAATTGATTCTAATTAATTAAAAGACGGTCGGATGGACGATAGACAGACAATACCGTACCACTGCCGATGTTTACAAACGCCAGCGCAAGTAGAAACAGTGAGTAATGGACAGACGCGTCAGCCAAGTCAACTGCACGCGTGCTCGACGAACATTGAGAATAGGTGTTCTCTGAAACTAAACTTTTTACATTCTACTTTGTCAATTCATTCTCTCACTACTTCTCGCTACTACTACTACTTTTGTCTGTCGAGAACAAACATTGATACTACGCCCATATTTATGCAGTCACTTTTAGTACCATTCGTTTATTAACCCTTTGTACTCGAGGTCTTTTTTTATGGTATCTACCAGCAACTCGAGATGTTTCTTAACATTCTATTGAGTTCTAAGGTATCGAGATTTTAGAACAAGGTCATCTTTATCTCACCGACAATCATTTTATCGATACGTCGAGCTCCAAAGAAATTAAACCTAAAGAAACATCAGGTATTGTAGATTTGTTGCGTGAAACCTAATGGTGACTGAGAGTCACCTCTCGAGTGGAAAGGGTTAACACTAATATTGAATCTAGAAAATTCATGTGGATCGGGAAATAAGTGTACAATTAATTCATTATAATATATTCACAACACCAGCTTTATATATTACAACAAATTTTTCAAGTAAGGGTTCAGGATTTTGTTATATATTCAACTCTTTTTTATTGTAAATGGAAGCAGACATGATTATACTATTAAAAGACCAAAATTCTAACGTCTCTTTTGGAACTCTTTAGTGTAGGATACGGAAATCTCAATTTCCGTTTGAAATGGAAATCCTCCTCTTTCTTCGAATATATTTATTTTGCTGATCGAGTACACAAACTTTTATCTCTGTTATTTATCTGTTACTCTTCTAACAAGTGTTTCTCACGTGTGTTACAGGCATGGAGCAGTTCGAGCAACTGCTGACGTGCGCTATATGCCTGGACCGGTACAGAAACCCGAAGCTTTTGCCATGCCAGCACAGCTTTTGCATGGAACCCTGCATGGATGGCCTCGTTGACTACGTGCGGCGACAGGTCAAATGTCCAGAATGCCGCGCGGAACATCGTATACCTTACCAGGTGGGTAACCGATTCCGAAATCGTTAACGGCAGAAGTTTTCCTCCCATTAGAGGCAACTGTCGCGAACATCCAGTTCCCGCCGATATCGCTTATTTAAGGACTCTTCTGCGCCCGACGTCCTCGAACGTCGCAAGTTTTCACGATTCGCTTCACTCTAATAGAACAAAAGCAATTCTACGATTGCTCCCAGGACAGGTTGACCCGGTGATTCTTAGAGTTCCAAAATCACAAGGTCAATTTTATCGGGTAACAATTTTATTTACCTGGAAATTTCTTACTATTCGATTGTTTTTTCTGTGCGACTTGTTTAGTTGCCTGATTAACAATAACTATGTTCCTTCGATATATTTTATATCGTGATTTCTGCACATGGTTAAAATTATATCGTTTGGTTTGTAGAATTACAAACATAAAACATAATACACTCGATACTTCATTGTATACAAAAAATTTAGACCAATTTCATGCACCGAATACTATTCATTATATCGTGATCCTTTACAATTATTTAACTTCTATAATAACTTGTATTTTATTCTAGTCGAATGTTCCACGGAACAGTTATGCTCAGAATTAACTTAGAATTCTTTCACCAAAACACGCGATTCACTATGTATCAATTTACAGAAAATGAATCTGATACAATCTTCAATCGTCAATAATTTACAATTCCATAACCCTCGAATCATTTGGCACGACATTCCAATCGTATCATTTCGCAGCATTACGGCGAAGACTCGCCGCGTTAACCTCCGATTCCCGTTCAATCGCGAATCTCACGATTAATTTCACAAATGGAAATCGGTTAGCTGGATAAACTCGGCGACATTCGATATCAAAATCAACCCGAATCCACGAACGAAGAACAATGGAAATGCACGAACAGATGGCACACGTGCTCTTCGAATTAAGCATACCCGAACACGGTTTTACTTAACCGAGTGTAATACGCAGCCTCATCTTTATTCAACAGCGAATCTGCGCAGACAGGGTATCCCTCATGAAATTGGATGAAGTTTCGGGTTTCGTGACGCGACGCTTCCTCGTGAAACATTTGTCTTAGTTTCTTCCACCCCTCCCCTCTAAGAAACGCGATCGTTCTTGCGATTGGCCACGTGCTGATTTTCAAGTTATGGCGTTAGGTCAAATCATTATTTTCATCTCTTCGTACCTGTACTCAGGTGCAATTATTATTTTTAGTTACGATCAAAAATACATATATGTAGTTTCTGTATCTTGCATTTTAAAGAGAGCACACGTAAAATACCTGAAACTTTGAAATAAACAGGGAATGTCAAATAGAAAAGTTAAATTAACACTCGAATGGAAGAATTCCACACAAATATAAATAGAATCTTCGTATATTTACTAAGGAATCCAACAACTCTTACTTTCATGATAACACTTTAATAAATAACTACCACGATTTTTACATATTTTACCCAAATTCAATTTGAAGTAAGAGCTGGTACTATTCTTTTACGAGTCCAAAGGGGTATATGTACACACACCCTTATTGGAAATTCCTTTCGTTTCATTTTCGCGTGGAACCGTGGTTATTCAATCGAACGTTCGCGATTCTCTAACGTGCGTCGTGTTGTCCTGCAGGGTGTGCAGGCGTTCCCGACCAACGTGACCCTGCAACGATTCCTGGAATTGCACATCGAGATCACAGGAGAGCTGCCAGACCCTACCAGCGGCCAGACAATGGAACGGTGCGGCGTTTGTTCAGAGAAAAGCTACTGCTCCCTCTGTGTGCACTGCGAGAAAAAATGCTGCCCCGAGTGCAAGGACGCTCACATGGACATCCTCAGGCGTGAGATTACGCGCATCAATTCCCAGGTAGGTGGACCATGCTACCGTGCGAACGTTCGCAGGAATCCTCTTTGAATACCTTACTCCCTGAACGACGGAATTCGCGACGAGGAAAGCTTAAAACCTTGATTCTTCCTTTTTTGTTTTTTTGTTTTTGTGGAAATATTAGTCTGTCGGGGATCATCGTCCCTTTCTTATCGTGTGCTGGCTGGAAAACAATTGGAATACGTGGCAAACAACTTTCGTGTTATTTTACGTGTCGATGAAACGCAGTCGTGACTGAAAAAAGGGCAGAATTGTTTATTTTTATTCTTGGTGGAAATTTCATTCCGGTGAATAAAACGTTAAGAATAGGTTATTTCTTATCACGTGGAAGCTGAGAAACGATTACGAAGGGCAGTAAACTTTTTCTTGTATTTATTTGGAATATTTAAGGTGAAAATGTTCAACGTTTGAAATTATTTGTTGTTTGAATAGTGGAATGAAATAAATTTATTGTATTCAGAGGGAGAACTATCAACAATCGAACCACTGCTGTCACTCGTCACTAACTATTGAACTAGAAATTAAAAAAAAAAATCACCAAGTAGCTGAAACAGTACATCGTTTACATTTTCACTGGAAAATATTTTCTGCCCTAATCTGCATAAAAAGAAGGAACTTTTCAGGTTCAGCGCCAAAATCCACAAACGCGTATTACCAAGAAACGATGATAGAAACATGGCGCGGAGCAGAAATTTTGTTTTTAACATTTCGTATTTTTGGAAGTTCGAGTGACCGCGAAATCGCTTTAAAAAAAGAATATCGTGTAAATCGGGGATTAGGCGTATTTCTGGAAACAGCGCAGAGGATTTACACCCGATCCCTGGGAGGGTAAATCAACTTCGTTCCTTCCAGACTCCCTCGGGCGCCCAGATAGCGCCCGATCGGCCGCGAATCGACGATCCAAGGATGTTTTTAATCTCCGCGAACGCCATCTCGGGGATTACACTTCGATTGAAATTCTTCCGATCTGTGACGCTTTTTTTTTTTTTAATCGTTTGGATATCTGAATCGGGAATTAGCGCCGATATTGAACGAAGGAAGCATAGAGCTCGAGGGTGTTCCACCGTGAAATCGTTTCTCTTGATTCAAGGAGCACTGTGTATTCGACTGCAATATCTTCTCTCAGAGAGAAATGCTTTATCTCGAGACTACTCTTCCTACTATTGAACTCTTTCACGCGAGATGTCGGTTTCCGTAATTACACTTTGTACTTTTAATTTTATGCTTGCGTACGATACGGTGATAATGATATTTTAAGTACGATTCGAGGAGAGTTTTGTTAATACTGAAAACTTTATATAGTACAAAAAAAAAAAAAAAAAAATAGAAAATGTAATGATATTGCAGAGGACCCAAAACCTGGATTTGAAAACGTCAAGTACTATGAGTTACGAGTATTTTAAGGTAGCATTAGAATTTTGTTTTTTGGGAAAACGGAAATGGTGTTGGGATATTTCCGATATTTTATTTTAATTATCCATGTGGGCCTATTTATAGGATTTTCAGTTCCAGCATTTAGGTAGAAGGACAAAATCCCGAAGCTCCGTTTGAAAAATCTTTTGTTACTTCATGAACGAACTGATACTTTTAGCCTTTCACTTACGTTTCATTTTTATTTCGTATTGACCTAATTAACGTTAATTGACCACGTGACTAGTTTCGTACAAAAAGTCACGATTGTTACACGATATTCCAAGGAACCGATCTTGTAAATTGGGATATACATAGGTGCACTAAGAAGGAGGCTGATTCGTGTCTATTTTCGGGGACCACGGATAAACTTTCACGCAATCGTATTTGAGGCAGACCAGAGTCTGGTATCTATACATCGACAGCCAACGACTTGTTGCGTTTCAAGGAGATGTTATTATTATTAAGAGGTCATTACTTCGTGATTACGTCTTCAGTTATCGTTATTATCATTAATGGAAAGTATTAGGCGAAGCATTTACCTCCTCCACTGGTAACACGTTCTCCGCGAATTCACCGTCAATGTTTCCAGGTGGTTGGTAATTGCAAACCAGATAAATTTTTCCGTCATCACCAGTGGCCATTCCAAGGCCGATCGATGTCGTTCCTTTCCATACCAGTTGTGTGAAGTGACGCACGTCTTCTAAATTTTTCACCGTCGGTTCCCCGTATTTGAAGTATTTCCCCTCTTGGTACCTGAGAACCAAGTACAGTAGACGATCAGATGATTCGAACCACTAAAGAAAAAAGAAAGTTGTTTAATATATTCCAAGAAATCTTTCTTATCTTCGTTGGCTCGTATAATTTTATCAATGACTGCAAATAGCACGAATCGTAGCCGAGTCATTTGAAATTCAAATTTAATCGGTGAATGCACCTGAATGAAATGACAAACGGTATCGTGGTAAAAGGTTTTCAGTGTTTTCTGCGAGGACTAACCAAAATTCTATGGGATCTCGTGGCTTTATATCCTCTGGCACGTCTCTCCAGAAGCTTACGTACACATTTTCGCCGTAGTCGGGGTCTGATCTGTACGCCAGGGTGCCTTTTTTTGCCAATATGTCCGCCCATTCTTGGGCGTACTCGTTCAACTGAAAATCAAAGCAGCGTTTCATTTTTAATATTTATTACGGAATGAAATTCATCTTGAATGAGGAAAATTAACTCGTTTGGCTAGGTAGAGTGTGCTGTCGATAGTGTAGTGCGCTCTGTTGGTAATTATTTATCAACAGAGTGTTCTACAGTACCAACAAACCATCCTCTTTTATCTAAAGAATGTTTTGTATTATCTACTCAAAAGGAAACCAATGTTTCTTCCAAAAGTACATAGTTTCAGGGGCAATAAATATACAAGAATTTTTTTAAATTTCAACTATAGTTACAACATTTAAATAACCCTGATCTATCAACTAAAACACACTGTCACTGTTGCAGACAGTTCTTATATTACAGCATATAAATACTTGGAAATTTAATCTTAAATATCTGATACGTTATTAACTACAATCACTCGAGGCTACATATTACTGGTTACAACATTTCAAGCTGTACTACTGTACCCAAGCTCATTTAAATATTAGAGAACCCATCGACGAAGTCCTGCTGCCAGCTCATCGAGCTGAATAATTTAACACGGGGAAATAGTACGTCCCTTTTGATTGAATTTAGTAATGAACGTTACTAATACACCACTGCTATTAATACTGCAATATTTCATAAAATTCTGCAGAATAAACAAACAACTCGAAAATGTTAATCATTAAACGCGTACCTCTTCGACGATCGCGACTGGAGGGGACGTGTGATTGGCTCGGTACTGATTATGCAATTTCAGGAAACCGTCCACGAATTTCACCGGAAAACTCCTGCAACAGAGACCAACGCTGTCATTCGGTATCCACGAGGAAACGATACGACGAACGACTCAAAGGATTCCTCACTTCATTTTTAACTTAAACGGTTCGAGAGTCGTGCAACATGTTGATCAATATTTGAGGGAATACGAATCAGGGATCTGAACGGTTCTCGGGGGATTTACGGTGAAAAATTTACGAGCGTGGCTACATATTTGAGGTTTAAAGTTGTAGGTTAAGTCAACCACGATGACGGTGTGACAAACAAGCGCGAAACTGATTTTTCAGTTTAAAGCGCCGCCAATATTATTCTTTTCGAATCAGTTCCATCGGTTACTCGAATGGGTTATTAACACAGATCGTAGAAGTAGAAAATTGAATTTGTTTAAAGTAGAGTTACAATCCTAATTCCCCAGAGTTTGAACGAAATAATATGGTACAATTGACGAAAGCTGGGATTTCCAGCGATGGAAGCAGTCGACCAATCCCGCGAATCGAACGACACGATTCATGCCGGATGAATACTATAAATTGGGGTCAACATAATCGCGGTATTACTACGCGTCTGTGTACGTGCAATCCCAAAATAACTGCCGGTATATTTGTTCGCCCCCCTAATGCACGCAAAACAAACTCTTCCCTTTAACGATGCGAATTCCATTTTTAAACAAACCGGAAACCGAGATCTCTCGATTCTAGAATGAACGAGAAAGAAAAGTTCTCGTGATCGGGATACCTCTGTCTATTATACAAAAAATAAACAAAAAATTTTAGCCAACTATCACATATAAAAATTAATATTTGAACAGTCTAACTATATGATTAAGTCTAAAAATAAATATATACATACCTATTTAAATAGTTGGGTCATAATCAGTGCCTTGAAAATACACATTTTCCTTAGACAAATTTTCCGCGAACCCTCGATAAACCACGATATTCCCCACCGTGTGGAAAGTAAAAACAGCCCGAGATTCGATTAAGCCGAGAAATAAATTATACGAACTTTTACGGGGGATTCTCATCGATCCGATCATAATCCTCTTTTCAGATTCGCAGAGGGTTGCACAGGTTGCAGGACGCGCTGGCTCTGGTGGAGAAAAACACCCTAGGTCTGCAAACAAACTGCGCCTCGGTCGCGGAAGAGGTGGACGAAATTTATCGGAGGCTGAGCAAGGCTTTGAAAGACCGTACGGAACATCTGCGTAACGAGGTCGATCGATACCTGAGCACCGAGCTCAGGGGTCTGATTCAGCTCAAAGAGAATCTCGAATTGGAAATCGCGAATATCCAGAGCAACTGCGATCTGGCGGAGGCTCACATCAATGAGAACGTGCCGTGGGACGATTCGGAGCTCCTCGACACAAAGGAGCTCTTCCTGCGCACCGTGGAATTCATCAGGTTTGTCGCCTATAACCCATCAGCTTTTTCCACGCGTGTTCGTATCACAGCGTTTCTCAAAACTTTCCCGACACCGAGGCCATTCGAACGTTGGCTTCCTTTTAAAAGTATGTACATTCAAAATTAAGATAGCCTTCTCAAGCTTCGTTATAGTAAAAATATGAATATTATAAAATGTGGTAGAAGAAACAAATTTGTAAAGAATTTTTTTTTTTTTTTTGGATCGTATGACAGAGGATAGCCAATGTTTTTAACTTTATAATGACCAGAATGATAGGTAGTTTATAAAGATATATTTGATAAAGTACGAATTTGAATACAGTAGTCCTAGAAATCTCTGTCATGTACAATGTATAAATATTAACCCATTCACTGCCAGGCAAATTCAAAGCGTTTTGCCTTGGGCGCCAAGATTTAATACAGATGTGTAATCTAGTTACCATTTTGATAATAAAAAGATATTAAATTTGCCGTTTTAAAAATAAAATTTACGATCTTCTTTTGCAATAATTCGTGACTGAAGCGGCTATAAACTTATCCCTTGAATAATTGCAAATCAATTAGAACTACGGAGGCATCTCGTAGTTGGCAGCGAATAGGTTAAAAGAATTTTTGTTTGTTCTAAATTTCTAACTTTATAATGGCTAGGATGATAGCTCTTTTTTAAAATCATATTCGACAATACAATATCATATCTTATGTTTCGTAAAGTCTCAGTTTACAACAAATTTAAGTATTATGGACTATAGTAAAAGAAGCAAATATTTTGGTCTTCTATCTACTATCTTCTGTCTCTAAACTCCATAAGCTCCATACAAGTGAATGGATAATAATTTCGCATTATCGGAACGTGTCGCGGTTGAAAAAAGTTTAAAAAGTACCGCGCACGAAGGACCCTCCTTTAAAATAAATAAAGAAATATGTTCCTGTCGGGATTACGATTACGGGGGGATGAATATAATCCTCCGAGCCGAAGAACATAATCCTTTATTTTCTAATGCCGCCCTTCAGTAAGAAGCCGTTATGGCTCCAGTATGGAAACAAATTTCTTCGCGATACCTGTTATCTTTCCAAACGTTCGCAAAGTACTCTTACGGGACCAGCGGTCGGTTTTACGGAGATTGAGATTAAAATTTATCGACTTAAAAGAACGATACTCCCTCGCTACCCACGCGCTTCGTTTAAGGATATTCCGCTTAACGCGACTCGAGCGGGATTTAATGCGAATGGAAATTTCAGATTTTTCTTGCGAACCGTGCAGTCGAGGCGACGTCGCGTCGAATCGTAACGAGAGTCGCCCTGAAAAGTAATTTCGAGACTTTAATCGGGCGAATCAGAGAAAATTAAAAGGAAAGCTTTCAGACTTCGTTTTCTCTCCTCGATCCTGAACGGCTCTAAAATCACGAGGAAATCCCGATCTCTCGAAAAATCGTTGCAGACTCTGCGGGGAATAACGATCCGCCTTGAATACGAAATACGGCGAGCTTTATCCGTGGAAAGGCAATTTCCTAGACGCGTATTTCGCTTTTCTTGCTTTATCGAGCGTCAAGTTCAATGCCGACATGAATCGCGGCCTCATATTGGAGCTCGGTGAAGATAGCACGCGTCATTAAATTTTTCTTTCGTTTAACATTTGAACGAACGACGCGAAATCCCACGACCCTTGAAGTTTGGGACACTTTCGAGTTCGACAAGCTATGGAAGTAAAATTTTATTCCAAAAGAAAAACAGAGCTCTACGAACCCTTTCAAATATTTCACGCCGACGTTATTCTTTATCTTGCTTTCTATCGTCGTCGGCAAATTGTAACTTAATATAAAAGAGAAAAAAGAAAAATTAGACCCATGCATGTGATTTGCAATACCTAATTTTTCTTATATTCGTTTGCGTAATTTATCAAAAGTCCACGAAGCCATTAAACGTGTCAATAATTGAAAATATTTGTTATTTGCCTGGTAGGACTAACAAGTATCCTAAAATAAATGTATTATATTTTATTTAAATTTATATTTAAATTACATCTTTTATATCACTACTATTGTATTTTTCAAATCAAAGCATGCACGAGGCAATCAGCATTTCACAGTAGACACTCGACTTCCCATAAATTCCTGGAAAATAAAGGCACCCCCGTTACGCAGGACACAAATCATAATTCGGACAACGAGCGATAAATCACTCCTGCACGCCAGCTTCTATCTCTTCTTTCATCGTTTAATTTTTCTCCATTTACCATCCAATTCATTCTGCTCCCCGCTTCTGCATACGTGGGCGAACTTTAGCATCAGCTGGTCGCTTCTTTCGAGCTGTAAGAAGAGTATTTATTATTTTCTGAATAGACACAATCGGGAAAAGAAGCTCGCAAAAGAATATTGCCCAAGAGATAATAGCAGAAGTTCCGCGGGCGTCTTAAAAGACCCTACTGCCCCAAAGAAAATAATTGCTTATCGTCGTAACCATTTTTCATCCAAGTTCGCGAGTTCCTCGAACGCTACAACTCGTCGTTTCCATTTTTAAACTGGCAATTTTACAGATCGTTACGAATTGATGGAGAGTCGCGAAGGGCGACCGCGCGACGTCGTAAATCCTCCACTGATCGTGACTTTTCGCGAAATTGAGAACCGCCTTTCGATTCTCCGAGGGCTTCGGCGGGCAGAATTATTATCTAAATAAAAGATAAGGAAGCTCAGTTTGGAGTATCAAGTTTGGTCGTTGAATATAATGTATAGTCTATTGTATAATAAATTGCGAAATGTCCTTTGGAAGGATTTTATTGCGGATCTTTCCTAGAAGTATGTATACAGGTATACATATAATTCGCATTCAATTTAAAGTGGCTCAGTCTGGAGCGAAAACTACTACCTTCCAATTTTAAATAATTCTAATACTATAATTTTAATTTACATCTGACTTCAATTACTTCCAAAAAATTTGTCTCGCTCTAAGAGATTGGACTCCCTCTACCATCCAAGGGAAGTCGATATTTTCATTAATTTCTCAACGTGCTGCTTGAGACTCTTCATATGGAACAACCAAACAAATCTAAAAGAATAGATAAAATTCGAAAGATTTATCTAACAGAAAGAAAAAAAAGAAACAAAAAGACTGAAAAATATTTTTGTAAGCGACACCACGAATATTGATTCCGAGCGGATGATTTGCGTCATCGACCAACAATTCTAATTTCCTAATGGGGACGAAATCGAATCATTAATTTTGGATCGTTTTGCAGGAACTTCGAGTACGAAGCTGGGGATTACAGTCGGCGTGTGCGATTCGTGATGGCCCACGATCCGAACCAGCTGGTCCTTCACGTAGCGGGTTACGGCGAGCTGAATATTAAGCCGGAGACCGGAAGCGGAGGATTGCTGGGTAGCTCGAGCAGCCTAGCGCCACCCGGAGGATCGCCAGGCCTCATGAGAAGCAAAAGCGACCATCGTCTGGCTTCGCAGTACAGACAGCAAGAGGAGGAACGGCTCGCGAGAAATCGATACCTGCCCGAATACGAGTAATTATCTCTTTTGCTCGCTTTTGTTTATCTTTCCTCCTGCTTTCCTCGCCGCATTTCCACGACTCGTTGGCCCCGTGGCTTGGGAACCTACCGCGTTGCATCTTCGGCTTCTTTACAGAACGGTGCGCTGCTTCCGAAAAACGGAAGCTACGCCGGCCAGCTGGAAAGATTTTAGGCACGTTTACGTTCAGTGTTTCTCTGGATCAGAATTTATCTGGGAAAGTTACTTCGTTACCGATCAAAACTTTGTAGGAGGAATTAACGATATACAGGAAGATGCATCTTCTAATCCATCTTCTCTGTAAATGTAAGCATGGTTCGTTCTTTTAACATTTATCCTTCATTTTTCTATGCTCTTTCTTATCTCGAATTTCTTCCTCGTAGTATACTATTCTTCTATTATTTATCTTCTCTTCATTTTACATTATCTGGGCCTAGAAACTTTATCTCGTTTTATCATAATTGTACATTTATCGTAGCTTATCCATATTGTGTATTCCTGAAGTGATGTACACAGGATAAACATTTTTTCCTGATGAAGTTCTTCGTGTATCGCGTTTGTTCCTTCCTAAAAGGCCAACTGTGGCACTATCTGTTTCATAAATTACATTCCATAGAGTAGCATAGGGACGAAGAGAAATTCGATCATCGATCATGGTAGTTTATATCTTTGGCAGTATACAAGCTCGAGACTGTTTCTTGAAGGATCTTCTCGTTAAACTGTTTGCCCAATCGACAGCGTCGCCTGTAAGACAGATTTGTGTAAATGTTGGATGATAAAAGGTAAATAAAGGGTTTTCCAAAAGTGGCTTTGAAATTATGTTCATTAATAAGACATCATATTTCATGTTCAATTGTAATCATGTGTACTCTCATTCGGAATAAAACAATCGGATACATTTCATACCACTCGTGTTTTATTAACAACCAAAATCCTGAAGCTCCTCTTGGAAAACCCTTTATGCTTGGTATGCCTAATGCAAGGAGCTATAAGTAATTAGACGACGGAGAAATTCGTCTTAAATCTAACAACTGCGTTCTTTAAATGGAACGTCACATGACTTCAATGTCCAATTCTGAGTATAAATGTATCACTTCCGATCTATGAAATCTTCTCTGGATATTCGCTTCTTGAAAATTTGCCCAAGAGATTCAATATTGTCGAAGATTCCTGCAGGACACTGGTATCTATCCCAAGGAGAAACAAGGATCAGTTTCGGATTAAGGGGACTGTCGTACCACCCGATAAGTAGATTGTGGACAGTGTCGAGTAGGACACTGCAGTCCTTACGAAGGCTGACCAAACTGTCCAACCGAATACGACTCTCAATTTCTCCTAGAACTGATCTCTTTCTCTCTATAGTACCTAGCAGGGCTTATCAACGACAGAATAACAGTATTACATTGCTGCAGTCGTCTATACTTTGTAGCAGGTGCTCCAGATGGTCTTCGGTATCGTTAATCCATCGATGCAACGTGCTAATCCTACCCAGGAAGATATAGATGTAGTGTTTCTGAGCGAAAGTCTCGTCTTTGTTTTCATTGTTTTAACGACCTACGTTAATCTTCGATGAAGAATTAGTTTAATTTTTCTGAAGGAAACTTCAGAATCATATTTAGTATCGGTTAATGCATCGACGTAACTTATTAGTACTACCCAGAGGTATTGGAGTTTGATGTAGAGTAATTAAAGCAGCGAATGGATAGAATTTTTATTTAAAATGTTTTAATAAGTTGCATTAATTTTCGATGATGTATCGTATTCTCTACTAATTACTGTAACGCTACCGAGGTCAACTACAAATAAATATATCTCTCTATTTAAAAGAAGGGGGAGCAAAATAATTCATGAATAAAATCACTTCTCTTTTACAGCGGATGTCCCTAAAAATTGTGATAAAATCATTCTTAACGCACCGGCGGATATTTTACGTTTCTATAACAATACCGAGATGTGACGAAAATAATAAAATTCTGAAGTTGGACATCGCAAATTTGTATCGTTTGGGCGAAGATAAAAATTACAAAATGTATTTTCAAATATCAAGGAATAGAATTTCAAGTGGCGTGAATTCACGTCAGTGGTCGCGAATGTGTTAATAATCGAGTGCTTTTAAGAAGAAGCTTACACGGGTCACATTACCCAGCTAGCTTGAAATTTCAACGATACTGACTTCGAACAAGCGAAACGGTAATCCCTCGGATATAGAGACGTATAACACCGCGCAGAAAAAGTTTGGCACCCTACAAACGAAAAGTCTAACTCCTGCCGCGTAGTGCCGGCACTCAGCAGTGTTAGGGTTCTCGCGACGTATCGCGAAAACGTCTTCAGTTGGGAAAACGAAATTCGTCTCGTCTGGCTGACCGGTAAAAACTTGTTTGACCGTGGACGCGGATTACTTTGGACCATGGCCAAACAGCGTCCGTTGAGGGCATACATTTTTCAGGATGTCCCACATATCTATTCTAGCAAACGTTATAAATACACGACGAGTCTCGTCTGGCCGTATCTTTTTCCGCGGCGTGGGCCGCCGTGCAACTTCCTCGAGGCCGAAATAGGCGTGGTCGGGCGCTTAATTACCGGCCGTTTCGCGTTATACGCCGGCCAACCTACAGTTTCATTAAGCCACCTCGTCAAAATGTAAATGAAATGCTTTTGATATAATGCGTCGCGTAATAAATCTTAATTAACGCTACTGAGCACAAACTGCGGTCTGGTTACGCGTGTCCTCGATGCCGCAGGATCGAACCGCAATACTATTTGTCGCGTGACAGGGCCACCTCTACCCCCTAGTACCGCTGATTCCGCAATTTTCTGCCCGATAATCGCTGATAATCGCGCACACGAAACTGCGCCGCACGCCAAACCATCCAAGGAAGGGTACGATTCGTGCGGAGCTGTTAAAACTTGTTTTGTGACAGGTGCCTTCGTGTCGGGCTGACTAATCCTGCAAGGTTTGTTGCGAGGAAGTATTTATGCGGAGAGAAAAGACCTTAGGCGAGTGGCTGAGCGCCCTGCGCCGAGCTGGATGTATTTTACGTCACTTTGGTGCACTTGTGGTTAAGGAAGAATAGTAGGGAAAGTTTGGAATAATTCTTATAAAAGAGGAGAAAATTGGCTCGATATGAAAATCTTTTAGCCGCTCAAGCAGTACTTGATTTACTATAACCATTAATTTTGAACGAAACGAATTTGATAATGTAAACTTTAATTTCAGATTGTTCACCGCTTCTTAGTCAAATGACGAATAATAATTTACAATAATAATTGTGAAATAAACCCTAACAACGGACAACGATTTATACTGAATTCGTGTCAATTTTATTTCATAATAATAATATTGTTAATAATTAATTTAACTATTGTCAGAAATTAATATTTAGTTGGTCCGATCGATAGATATTAAACTATAGAAAAATATCTCACGATTACTTTTTCTCAACTTTTCATGTTCGGAAATATTACTTTCTCGAAAACCATTGGTATAATAATCTGAAACTTTAAAATCCATTAAATATGCACGTTTCCGAATTAATTGGATATTTAGAATACATATAGTAGCATAGTAGCATTATAGTAACATTCAGTCTTCGATTAAATATTAATAACAGGTGCTATACCAGGCACGAATAATCCAAAATTGTTTGGCATGATTATCTATACTCAATACATGATACAGAGAATGGCAAAAAAAATTTGTTCTCTCTATTTCATGGATGCCTCTTCATATCCCAAGAAAGATTATTTGGGAATTATTAATAGTCTTCCAAAATAAAATTCATGAAAGTCACCTACGTTTAAAGCTGTTACACTGGATTCCCTTTTTAAAAGAGCGTGTACGTACAAAAATAAATAAATATACGTGTCGAATTGAGTAACCTTCTTTTCAAAGTCGGTTAAAAATGGGAAATTTCGAGAAAAGAATTTAGCATGCTGAAGAACATGTGGATATGAGGACGGAAGGATCAGAACTTTAGATTCGAATTTAAGAACGACACTTGTAAACCGTGAAACGACGTTAGGTTCGATAACAGAGTGACGGTAATTGAAAATTCCCTTATTGATTGTCGGCGGTGTCTTTCTCAGGCAGGTTTCATTAAATGTTTCGACAAAACGAGTTCCACTTCGACAAGCGAGGGGAATGAAAACTGCGAGATTCTCGAATTGCCTAGAAAAGGAAGGAGAGTTTATTCCCGAGTAACTGTAGTTCAAATCTTCTCTATATTCCATTATACTAAAAAACGAGAAACATTAAATTAACTGCTCCTACGTTAAAATTCAATAAATAAATTGAAAAGTAGCTCCCCAAGTATTTCATTCAAATGGCAAAGCATCGTCTTTAAATAAGTTCCCACCGAGCAACCATTGAAACCAATTTAATGAATTATTTAATCACATATATCCATCAGAGACATTTTGTTATTAAAACATCCCAAAGTCCCTTCTAGTAAACCCTTCACTTTCAACTACTCTGTCATTGTATCTTTAACTACCAACAAATTAAAAAAAGAAATGGTAAATAATCTTCAATCGATAGCGTTCCACGATTTCATTTTTGTTCACCGATAGTTTCGACGTTAATGCAGGCGAAACTGATAGAATATGTAATTGCGAAGTCGAAACTCGTTACGCGTGGATGGCATCGCATAACCGAGTGACTCGCTTTATAGTCATGTTACCTCGGTTCGATTCGAGTGGACGCTTCGGGAGCATTGTTAGTGACAGCGGAAAATTGTGTTAGAGGGACTCCATCTTCTTCCCCTGTCAGGGATTACATTGCAGTTGTCTAAGATTTCGCCGTCGCAAGATGTCACCGACACAGACTTTAACTTAATCGAATCTGATCTATGAATACCCTATCGGTGACGCTTTATCGATAACGGATGCTGGTTGACGAATTCAATCGAATCTGCGTCATCAAATTGTTTCTTTCCGCCATCCACTACTTTTATTCTATTATCAAATTTAACATTGCCTTTGCTATGTTCAATTACTGGCATTACTAACAAAACAGCACGACTTGTTGATGCTGTGAATTCTGTCACTGCCATTGGCGGTTAAATTTCTATTTACAGAATTAAAAAGCTTGTTTCGTCAAACGTTCGATGCTGTCCGCTTTCGTAAAGCTTTCCTCGAGTAACATCTACTAAAGTTTGTTTTATATGCCGACTATTAAACTAATTCTTTTGATTCAGGAAGGATTCAGAGAAACCAATAAAGAATTTTCAGTGAATGATTAGAGTAATATTAATTTTTAAAATACTCGGCAATCATGAATGCTTTCTTACAAGGAATATGTAATAAAATAGTTGAATACCTGTCGGTATTAAATTGCACAACGCGACTCCTCCAGTGTCTTCCACCCGTAGGTCATTAGCGGATTTGATACTGGCAATTCGGAGAAAACTAAGCTGAAGTGAAGTTATCACTCTAACAGGTACGAAGCGCCGGAGTACGAAGTATCCAGGAACAAATCGAGGTACAGAAGTCGATTCATGCGGCATCGGGACGGCGACGACTCCGACGGCGACACTAGGTCGACCGTCCGATTCACGTCGACGCCTCAGGATTCTTCGGGGCTACGCGAACGGGTCCTGGACACGGAGGACGCGGCACGTGGACCCCTTTCGGGGATTTTTCGCCTCACCGACTCGCCACGCGTCATGAAGAAGCTCCAGGAGTACGAGAGGGCTGGGAAGAGGAAGAAGGAGGAGCCAGCTCCGCATCCTGTTCAACAACCTCAACCACCTAAGCCTCAGGTTAGCTATATTCCTCGTATTTTACATTTCGAATACTCTTTTTTATTTTATTTTTTTTTATTTTTTTTTTTGCTTCGCTAAGACGCCTCGTTTTCCATCTTCACGAGACACCAGTTTTCGATAGACTGGAAAGCAATAAGTTTTGTTGGATTAACGCGTGGATTGTATTGTAGGGAGAGAGGAAGATCAGTTTTTGAAAAGTGTGGACAATTTTAGTTTGTAAAATAATTACAAACGAAAGAAATTGTATTATGAAACGAGGGAGTGAAGGTAGAGGACATCGAAAGGAGATGGGAGGAAAAATAATGTATAAAGTGCTATTTAAATAATCTGGAGAATTAATATGTCGTACATTAGTGTGTGACATCTTTATGATTATTACAGAAGACCGATACGAGCATACGAATATTTGAGTATCTCGACATTTTCAGCAATTACTCAGATTCAAACCGAGCTGATTTTACCTATAGAATTATCTTGAAATTGCCACTCGCGGGTAAACACCCTTAGATCCTCCAGGAAGCGGTATACAGGGTGAAGAACAAGGTATAGTCAAAAAACCCACCTCTATACTCAAGAACTGATCTTTCCTCCTCTCTGCGATACATCAATCGCGGAATTTAATACGAAAGGAACGCGTTTTCGATTAGTTGAAACCGTTTGTTCGGTTATAACGGTGGCTATCGATTTCCCGAACGGCTCCCACATCCAAAGAAACACTCTCTCCGCCTCCATAGGTCACGCGGTTCAACAAAATTCCGCGAAATTGCAGTTATTTACAAAACGGAAACGATCGAGATCAAACAATACGACGCATCGCGGCGATTCGTGGGCATTTCTTCCGTCTTGTTCCATCGTTTGTTCTGTTCACCGAATCGAAGGGGATTATGAATCATTTTGTCCGCGGAATTCTAGTGGCAATACCATACATAAATCCCACCCTTCGATTCGGGCTCGTTGGGAGTCTGTAGATCGTCGCGTTCATTAGAAATGTAATCAGTGAATTATGTCGAATTGGATTTCACACGGTCGTATTTATTTTTGACAGTGATTCCACCACAGAATTTTCCCACGGATTCCCTTATTATGGCAGGCGAAATACGGGGATGGATCGTGAGCGGCAGTTTGACGGGGAGCGCACAGGGCGAATGTGTAGCTTCGATATCTCGCGTTGTATCGCTTGGAACGCAATTCAACGTGAAACTTAATTTTCTGTCAGTGAACTTGTGCACGCTCCAGGGACACGTTACGGGGACAACTCTCAACGAGCATTAAAAATAATTTCGTGCACCAGACGCGTGCGCGCAATGTGTAACGCGCACACGATCTGTGCTCGCGACGGTGTTGGGCGAAGTCTAATCGATCGGAGATCGACGTTAACAATAGACAAATAATCAGTAATTATAAATTATAACGTAAGGTTAAGGTAACTGGAGCATATATTGTTTTTACATCGTACATATAGTCAATTTTCTTTTTCTTTCGTCGATAGTGACTTTCTTAAAGTATGAAATCATCTCATAAATTTATGCCACTTAATGTCGTGCTATTCATTATTCTACAATGAATGAAAAAAATGTATTCACCTTCTCTTTATACGATTTTTCCCTAACCTATCTAGCAAAGTCATTATGCGATTGCTATAAAATTTCTACAGCTTATCATTCAATATAAATACAATTCGCGGCACGAATTTATGTGATAATATACAATTTCGGTCCGATATAGATGTATTATTATCAATAATACTCTTATTGCCTTTAATATTATCAATGACAAATGAAAAGTAAATCGTGATTATTCTTCGCACCAAAAAATATCTAAAAAGATTCCACATTTTCAATTTGAGATTGGTAATTGGAAAACCGCGGCGTATAATTACTGATAAACTTGAGAATTGCGAGTGATTACTATGAAAGTAAACGATCACTGCCCAACACTGGCTCAAGCATGATAAATAATCGATGACACAAGCGAACGATGAAATCTAGTGTGTAGCAAGACGCTGTATATTTTGTACAAAAAAAATGATATCCTATTATAATACAAAATGGAAGATATGAATACACGAATACAAGTTCTTTTGCCTCAAGGAGTGTTCGTTTTTCCTTCACGAGTCCATTCGCGACAGACCCTCATCGTCCCACGAACGAGCGCCTATTCATTCATAATCGCGTTTTAACGCGAACCGTGGAATCACGAGTGGCGTATTAATTCGCCGCGCGCGTGTTACCGCATAAATACCGAAGTACACGCTTGGCACGAGCATAGAAAACGAAGAAAAACCCTCTCCTAACATATTTGCGAGCACGTAACCCGACCGCGAGTAATTTATCGTGCACGCGTATCGCTTATAAGGTGAAGAAAAATATTCTGTCGTCCTAAACAAGAGAGGCTTATCTCAGGACGTTGAGTGCTCTTAAATATTAAACATTTCCCGAACGTCGATATAGGATTTTAGAATTATTACTGTTTGCGAATTTATTAAATCTTGTTTGTTTTATTGGCAACGAGATACGTTCAGTTGACCGAGGATTTATTTATATATGAAATTCGACGAGGTAGGCTCGCTTGTGTAAAAATAAATGGAGACCACTTCAATCTTTCACTCTGTAGTTGAACTGGAGTACAGGTTAACGGTTGCATCATACTGGAAATATTATTAACGATGAAGTTAACCAGTCACGCAGCACTTCTGAGAGGGAGCGATTTCTCTTTGGAAATAAGCTGCTTTAAATTAGCTGTGCAAATTTAATTTGTATACAAAATTGTCCTCCAATTTTAAATAAACACCTAGCCTCGATAATAGTTTATATATTTCACAAATTTTAATTTTCCTATAAATGATAATGCTAGGTGTCCTGGGACGCAATTTGCGAAGAAACGAGATACTCCTTCTTGACTTAGAACGACAGTGCCAGTCGCAGAATTTTTAATCGAATCGTTTCCATTGGCCGTGTTAAACGTTTCTGTATTTATCGCGTAGGTACAGGTCAGGAAGGTACCGACAGCGATGGCGAGGCAGACCAGCGACGATGACGAAATTTCCAGGATCAAAAAGCAGAACAAAACCACGGCCGCACCTGCGACCGAAACGGTGGAAGAACGACAAACCGCGCCAACGCCTACACCTGCGCATCCACCCCCTAGGGAAACACCCCCGGAAAGGGAGCCCGAGGAACCCGCGCGAAGACCGATGCCCACAAGGTGCGTTACTTGGATTTTATTTCATTCACCATGAAATATTCTCCGGACGAACCGTGGCTCGTCATAAATCCGATTTCTATTATCTTCCTTCGATATTATTCCATGCTAGCTGAATTACGTACATAATAGATCGACAAACAAATATATTTTGTTAAAAAGCTTTATGAATTCATTTAATGAATGATTATTGTTGAAATACTATTTATAAATCATAAAAACCTCGATAAATTTAGTAAATAAACAATATCCAACGGTAAAGCTACCTTAGCATTAAATTATTTATAATATTTTTTGTTGTTTTGTCTGCTGTGAAAACTTATTGCCACTTACTTTCGTAGAATAGTCATGACAGGAAGTAATGGGTCCGTATCTCGATTAATATGGGATCTATAGAAAATTTGTATAGAATAAGAAATCATCTAAATTTAATTTGCGATAACTTTCGTTTCACATGATTGTGCACTAGAGGCAGCGATAAGCAAGATATAATAACAGTATTTGATTTATAATACATCGAGTTGCATATATTCAGTAGTAAGTTACGTTGATCAAAGTGATTGGAATCGTACGTCATGGAATTAATTTAACAGGCATGCCGCGATAAATTAGAGCTTCGTTAACCTGGTAACGGAATGTACAGTCTGATCACATTCAGCTGTAGCGCCGTTAACATCGAGTCACGTGGCCTCGTTCTCTATGCACTCCCAGTAGTGGTAGAGCGTACCTAGTCAGACAGCCTGATTTATGCTCGGTCGCCAGAAACGGATCGTTTCGATTGAACCGTGCAAGTTCTAAAGGCTCGCTTGGTTCGACCTCGTGATGCGGCGTTACATTTTTATTGTCTAATCGATACCTGCCGTCCAAAAAAACCGCCGACGCGTTAGATCGACGCGTGAATTCATTTAGTTTTACATCGAAGACAATTTCGAAGAAAATCTTTAACGATACGAATGCATGGCTAAGAAATTTTGGGAAAAATCTTTAACGATGCGAATGCAAGGCTAAGAAATTATTCCTTTCAGGACGAAATACTATTCGAAATAGAAACGGCACGGGCGCATGCATCAACCAAATAGCTGCATGGAAAACGATAAAATGTTCCTCTTTCTGGCTTTTATGTGAAACGGCCATACGAGAAATACCTCGTGGCGTTATACCTCTTTGAAATATTTGAGCGTGGTTCTTTTTTTATTAAATTCCAAAGGCACACAACGAAACGCTTGTATTCTTGTTGCTGGCAACGAGGAACGCTCAGAGCCAGCGGTTTTCCGTTCGTGCACATTTTTTCCGTACCGCTTGCAGTCGGCGATTCTTCTCCGAATAGCGACACATTTTTTCGCACGAGGGAATTTTTATAGGTTCGTAACGCTATGTCGAGCGTTTTAACGACTAAGAATTCTAATGCACGAAACGAGGGAGAGGGGGAAAGTTTGGAGCCGTTTTAATATCTTTCAATTCAAGAATTTCAGTTTGCTCGCGCTATTGTGTCTGGGAAATTGAAAATTTGTGACCAACAGAAGTTATTGTAATAATACTGAATTACGAAAATATGAATTTAATAAGCATGAATTAAAATTGTGTCTATGTAATGGGATTATTTACAGTAGCAGACACCTGTGTTTATCATGGTTGGTTTTATCGAAATTTTGTGTAGAACAAAATTGTTTTATAAATTAGATTTACACCAATAAGCAGGGATGAGCGAAATAACTTAGACAGATGAATACTTAACGCGTCCCGCAACTTCGTTCTCGAATTGTTCCGGTATCTCGTTTACCATCGACTCTGTCAAAAATTCTTTAAAGAAAGAAAAGTTTCTAAATTTAATTTCCAATAACTTTTATACCACATATTTTTTGTATCAAAGCAACCATGAACGAGATATTGTCAATTATATAAAACCCCAGGAAACTTCTTTTTTACTGGAATTCCTGTGACGTCACATAACAGAGATTTTAAGTCAGCCTATTTTGTTGATATACCCGAAGTTTACTCAATTTCAGGGTAGTTAATTGAAATGTCGTTGCTCACAGGAGAACCTCGACGGACACCCACGCCCCCGCGACGAGAAGTGCTTCATCAGACTCGAGCACCGGCTCTGAGAGCTCAGGAGGATCAGGTATCCGTAGCACAGGTGCGCCATTCACCGCCGAAGAAATGAAGCAGAAATACTTGTCGAGGGCGCCGGCGTCGAACTCTTCGTCCACGGTTTCGACGACGCCCGCCAACGCGACGACGCCTGCCAAGGACTCCGCCAACGCCACGCCTGCGACGCGCTCCTTTCAGAGCCGTTTTTTAGGCACAGGTGACGCTTCTTGAACACGTTTCTGCTCTTTCTCTCTGCAAGCCCTCCTTAAGAGACATCTACTCTATTCTGAAATTTCGTATTTAGATCCTATTGATAACTTTGTCAAACTTTGCAGGCTTACTCATACATTTTTCAAGAAAATGTACTTTGATCTAAAGAACTATTAATTATCCGAGCAAGCATGCTGTCGAAGGTATACTATCTCGGTGTCATCTATAATTTTTAAAAGAGAAAAAGGAGTTCTAAACTCTTGTGTTTAGTATGTGTATAACTCAAGGTTAAAATAAATATAAATCTGGATTACTTCTTTTTCAATCCTAGCTCACAAGATAACCAGAATCGTCCGGTATCTCCCTCTTTTTTTAATAATTTTAATAATTAGATTCGTACCCACTTTCGGGGATTTTTATTCGTCGAGGACTTCTTTTACGAGCTGACTCGATACCTCGATTAACATCGACTCAATTGAAATTCATAAAGAAAAGGAAGCTTCCAAATCAAATATAACACACATTTTACTCCCAAAGCAACGATAAGCGAGATATCGTAGATCCTATAATTAGTGCCCTCGCTGGAACTCTCCACAAACAAGATTTTTCTTCCCAATTAGATATCATTAATACTTAAAGAATTCGTGGCAAAGTACCTGCTTCGAGTATCAAAATACCGTCAGACCCTTACATCAATATTTCCCATGAACACAAATCCAGTCAGATGGGAAAGAAACCCGGAGGACCAACAGATACGTTATTTAGCCGTGTACCGAGTTCCTTCTTATTTCTTTAGGTAACCGTGCAGCTCCGCCGCCGCCCACGCAAGCTCCGCCGGCGCGAGAGGAGCCCACCGTGAAAAAGAAGGAGGAAGAGGAGCACGAGGACGACGAGGACGAGGAAACCAGCAGCTCCTCCTCCGAGACGGAGTCCGAGACCGAGGAAGAGTCGGAGACGGACACACACCCTCCGAGCAAAACATCCGCGACGACACCTACAACAGTAAAGAGGAGCGAGTCCGCGATGGCGAGGACCGACATCGGTCCTCTGCTCGCTCGAAGCGCCGAGGCCAGACGCGGCAGCAAGGAGGACTCACCCTCGACCAGGCAAGTATGCTTTTTCCGGTCTAACGATCAACCTGTTGACTGCCAACGATTCGCACGCGAGAGCATTTTCAGCGTTGTCTCCCTACAGAGCTGGCAGTCAATAGGTTGGGAAGGTTGGGGGAGGCTTCTACTCTGGAACTGCAAAGAAAGACGTTTCGTAAGGGAATTTTTACTGGGGCGCTCTTGAAAATAGCTTTTGGAGAATTTGCATTTTTCTTTGTACATATTTTGGGACGATATTATGTGTAGGATACATTTAGACGTAAGGAACGCCAAAAGATACTTATTTACATTGTACCAGACCCATACAAGTATTTTTCTAGTTCATTTAAAATATATGTGAACTGTACGTTGTTTATAAGGAGTGTCCAGGAATTGTAAATCAATTTAATTTTAAATTATACGAATATTATTTCAATTAGAAAAATGTACGAAAATATGTTATTCCATTCGAAAGAAATACTTCTTAAATAGATATCTTTTCTGTTATCATACACCTCAGGGATACCAATATAATATATTTATGTATAAAAATGTAGAAATCTTATCGCATGGAAAAAGTATGTTGAATTAACAACTTTGACGAAATGATAAGTTGCCAGTAATGTCCTTTGTTCAAACGTAGCAACAATTACGAAGGAGCATCCCTTATAGAGGCTGTCGGCGTTGCGAAATAAAATTACAGTATAAATGATCAAAAAGTCAGGTTTAACAAAATGCAAAGCGAAAAAATGGAATTCTTGAAAAATCTAGAGGAGAAGTCTGCCTTGAAGGGTTTGAATGAACGAGCAACGTCGTCACGATAAAATATATCAAGGCAGCCCTGGCGCGTTTCTTTTCTTCGTACACGAGATGAGAATTCCCTGAGGGATCTTTGGGAATTTCACATGGCCGATGACGTCCTCGCGTACATCCCGAGAAGACTCTCCTATTCTATTTTTCTCTCTCTCTCTCTTACTACATAACAATCGCGTAGCAACAACTCGGAGAAAACGAGTATCGATGCAGCCGACGAACGGGGAGAACCACGTTCCATCAAACGAACTAGGCGAATTGCTAGCAATTTTCAACCATAAGCTGGAAATTGTGTTTCGAATATACAGAGAACCATCGCCATATAGCGAGCCAGGATTAATTCGTAGCGCGACAGGAATGATTGACTGCTTCCAGCGAGAATTATACGTAGGAGAACAATAACAAATGCGGATGTTTATGCAAATCCATATTTCTATAGATCTAGGTGATGAGATGAATTTTAAAATTAAAATTATCCCTTATCTTTCAAATAGGGCAACATATAGTTTACTGTTAATATTTCCAATTGCTATAAATGCATAAATTTCCATAGTCTAATAATAAATATTTCCGTATAGTAGAGTCTGGAGGTATATTTTTTTTTCTTTTGCTTAATATGTCACGGTGATAAATTAACCAATATAAACATCTCAGTCATGGTTATCGTTTGTTTTTCTAAATATGAACGTCGTCTTTTCTCGGGAATATTCAATTTTCTCGACTTTAATAGTACCAAAATTATAATGAAAAGTATTAAGACTGGCAAAGTTTAAGTCAATTTCTTTTTTTTTTCCATCAGTGTCCCGCATGTATACTCACCGTACTCACTGTCACTGTATTAAATTTCATGATATTCATAATGTAGATCAAAATAGAAACTAAGAAAGTTAGCATTTTTAGACTCAGATACTTCAGAACCATTTGTTGGATCTAATAACATTCCTGGAAAGTAATAATCAATCTATTCGACGTATTCCTACAACTCCCCGTATTTCTATTTAATTCGGATTAAATTTCTTCAGCATTGCTCTCTATATTCCAAGGGAAAGGAAAGACAATTTCAGTTTCAATAATACTTACTATAAATATTATTTATAACAATTCCCATTACCAACTCCTGCATCTATTCACCCTCAAAATCTATGTTTACGATTTCTCCACATCTACTCTTCTCATTCCATTTCCTTCTTCGTCACGTTTTCTTTAAGAAATACCCCAAAACTCAAACACTCAAAGGAACCATTCGTCCATCAATGAATCTCCCACGTGCGTTTCTGCCCCAAGTCAGTCAAATCATTCTCGCCGTGCAACGAACGAGTCCTAGCCGAGCATGATTACCCGTTCGCCGGTTACGGAAAGATCGAACTGGAATATCGAGCGATATCACTCGTGCCTTAGGTATTCGTCGCCGAGGGGGAGTCCCGCGCTAACGGTATCGAGCCCGACGACCACGTCACCGACGACGACCACAACCGCCGGCACCGGGACGTCGACGACGCCGTCAGGCTACACCAGCAGGTTCGTAGCACACGTAGCACACGGCCAGACTCATCATCGGGCCAGTTCTAATTCCAGTAACCCCCACGACCGTAATCGTTTTAGGACGTTTAGTGACGAACACGATCAACCGTCAACCGGTCGTCGCGGGGATAACGATATCGCGGCTAAGAACGCGGATAACGATATTGACGGTGCGGACGGATCGATGGTTAAACCGCAGTCGAACAAACGGACCCACACGGACGATAGTACGGACACCGACGAAACGATCACCTCATCCTCCTCCTCCCACGCGACTAGATCCGTGTGTCTCGAAGGTAGCGGTTACGATAGTCGACTAGAGGACCGCAGCCAGCTCCACGAGGACGCGTTAGTGGACGGTCGTTCGGGGAACGACGCGAGCTCTTCGTTGTCCGCAACAAACGAACCACGGGTAACCGTGGCCGTCGCGAACATAGTAAAATCGCGAGAGAATACTTTAAAGACGCCCACGATGGACGAGGGAAGGAAATCTCGGGACGGATCAGCCGGCACTGAATCTGATTCGGAGACCGAATCCGAGACCGACTCCGAGACCGACGACGAAGAGGAAGGGTCCAGAGACGAGAACAGTAACCTGAGAAACAAAAAGACTGAGAATCCAGAGAACGGTCGTACGTCTTCCAGCGAGGACGGATCCACCGACCCGGAGACCGACTCTGGTTCCACCGATTCGGAGACTGATGAAACCACCGTTCTGACCGTTCGATCCAACCCAAAGTCGGAGGATTACCTTCATTCGCAACGATACGACGACGCAGCGAAACGTAGAAGTTCCTCGATAATCGGCGAGAAGAGCATCGAGGAGCTGTTTGACGACAACGGATGGGTGATCACCGACCAGGATCTACAGACGGAGACGTTGGACAGGAACTCCAAGGACCTCGAGCCTAACGATCGAGATGGCTCCGAGCATAAACAGCAGGACAAAGAGAACTCTCGTGGAACGGAACAGGAGGATAAGATGAACGATGAAGAGAGGAAGAGCCTTTCGGGATCCACCGAGAGTTTACCTAGGAACAGAGTGTACAGGCAGAGCAGTATCGGTAAAAACGGCTGGCTGGTCTCCGATGAGTCCGACAGCGACAAGTCAGAGGGTCCGGACGCGCCCAAGAAGGACGACAGAACCAACGACGATCGGACAGCGAACGGAGACGATCCGAGCGGAAAAGGTTCGACGATCCCAGATAACGCGTGGAGCATCGACGATAACGGGTGGGTGATACTGAACAAGGTCGACGACCCCGCCATCGGCAAAGACATCGGGGGCCAAACCACGAACGAGACGAGCACGATTCGTTCCCAAACGACCGACCTCGTAGCGAGAGCTAACATTGAGAACGGTGCACTAGTCGCGAACGCTACCCAATCCAAAGAGACCGACAGTTCCAACGAGCACGAGGACACGCCTGGTGTCAATATCACTATACCGATGCAAATGGTAACCACCGTTTTCTGTGTGTCCGTACTGTGTTACAGCGTTCTAATCAATCTGTTCCTGTAACCCCGTATACACGTGCAATCCCGTGCCCCTGTTCTCGCCGTATTTACGTTCAACGTTCGCGGTTCGTTCGTCTACTTCTTTTTCTTTTTATATACACCGTTCGCCATACATTTCCATACAGCATCGTATTTGTGACTTTTTCGAGGAGAGACGTAAGCGAGAAGCTATCTTATGATAAATTTATATGTACATCGAGGATAAGTAATTATATTTAAAATCCTTGACAGGGTTTTCAAACTAACGGAGTGACGATTCGGTTACGTCTGGTTCTATCAACACGGTCATCTCGATCCGTCTCGAATTTTACAAGGTTTATAGAAACCGTTTATATTTTTCCCAACCGTGATGACTTTTCTAAAAGTGATCTCATATTAAAGGCTCATATAAAATACTCATATAAGAAGACAAGTGTATATCATAATCCATCTTTGTCTGAGCCTCCTAATTCACATTAGTTAAACGATTTCACTTATTAAAGCATTTTACAGTAATAGAAATCTGACAAGGAATGAACCTAGTGTTAAAGTACCCCTTCAAGTTACCAATTTTGCTACCAAACCACCAACATCTCTCGCAGTACATCACACAGATGATTTTTATTCGTGATTCATTCCTCTCCACTGCATCCCACGATGTAATCTCACAAGGGATTCTGTAGGGATCACATCTTGTTCTGTTGTATACCTCGTTATCTCCCAAGTTGTGAATACCGAGTACTTACAACTACAAGCTGATTCGATACGAACGAGCGCAGACACACCCTTGCAATAGTACGTCTTTCTTCAGAAAAATTGCAGGTCCGATGCGGTATTGAAATTAACGGCCGATAGTGCATTTCTTTTTTTATTCGTTCCTCGTTGTTTTTTGTTCGTGTTGGGTCGCGAATGACTGCGGACTATCACGGAAACAGACGAGACTGGCTTTCGATGCCGAGATCCGACGCAGCAGTTTCCTTTTTACCAGAGTTCGTTATTTTTATCTCTAACCTTCTACTCCTGTCCCTCCCCCATCGCCCCATCGCTCGTTTCTTCGACGTGTTTTCGTTCGAGTTTATCGGGACCCGGGAAAGAATGCTGGCTCGCGGAACGTTTGTTTTAAAGCGACGGAAAAGCAGCGCGTGAATTCGAGGAGTCGATCGGCGGTCCGTGAGCGAACCGGAATTTATCGAATTTCCCGGTCCTTGGCAGGAATGGGCACAATCGAAGCATTTTGTAATCGAAGTACGTCTAAAGTACAAAACGTGTTCGGTGGTTAGTATTGGTTGCGGCGCGCGCAGGAATTTAGCGAACGGGGTATAAATAAAAATTGACAGAGAGGAATAGGTTTCGAAAGAATCGTGTGGGTTTTTACGGAGAGTTTGGAAGAAAATTCGTTTAACAATTAAACATCTCATTCTCCTCTTTTGTTTTTTGCATACCATTATCCGTATAGTATTTACTAATCATGGGTCATTGAGCTTTGGAATACGTGGAAGAATACGCATTTCATTCCAAAATAATTTCTACTTTTACCTATGTCACTATTTTTGAATTTTATCTTTATTTCATCTATATTTTCATGAATTGTATTTTACATCATTCAAATTATAGGTAGGAGCATCCATTCAAATTTAGCTCCATGTGATCACTGCTCTTTTGTATATATTGTAAATAGTTTGTATACTTTTGAGTTTTAACATAGTTTTTAACTACATACCTAATACGTTTTAATTCTAATCGCTGACGAAAGTTTCCATACCTACCGTTCGTAAGTACAACATACTCGACATTTTTTTGAAAATGTTTTCTCTCGTTTTGCTCCTACTTTGTTTGCATTACTTGATCTCTTTTTTGTTAATTGTACAATAGTGGATATTTTTTACCGGTGTAGAACATATTGAACATCCATTTTTACTGTTTCTGGGGGAAATAGGTTTAAAGACTCAACTGTTCGGAGAAACAATATTATGAATTAGAACACATAAACTATTCACATAAATATCTATAACGAATAGGGCTGTATTATTCAAACAACGTGAAGAAAACTGCATAGAAAACTCTAATAGAAAGTGGGCATAAAATATATAAAAAATTACCAATATAATAAATGCTCGACTGAAACTCGAGTTTAACTTGGAATAAAAATTAGTCGGTCGTTTTAAGATTTATTAGCATAAATTATGCCCATACCTGGTCCTTGACCGTCAACTTTCGTCTCGTCGTTTATTTTTTTTACTTCACGAAACTGCTGCCCCCGGAATCTCTCCTTCCCCGACGAGTCTTTCAATCGACGACAACCGCAGAAGCATCGATCGTCGCGCATCGAGCGGTTCTAATGAAAACAGAGAGTAACACCGTATAGACAATGCTAATTCGCGCAGATTATAATATTGTATGGTGGAACTTGCATTTTTATTAATTGTGATAATCGTACGTTACGATCGTAAGCGTAAATCTTTGTTGTTCCTACGTTGATTCCCGCGAACACGTGTCCCCCCTCCGCATTGCTCAAATAAGTAGCTTTTGTAGTTATGAGAGAGAAATGTCGGCTAACGCTCAGTAAGTGTAGTGAGAAACAACTGTCCTCCCAAAAGCAGCTTGAATCCACGCTGAAACGAGGCTTCTTCAATTCGTTCCCATTGAATCGGTGGCGCGAACCGCGTGTCACGTATCACAAATCGCTCGAAAAGGGTTGCTTTCTCACGCATAGACTGTCAGATTATTAGTTTATACACTTAAATGCATGGTTTAACTATTTGTCTAATTTGCATACTGAACTCAACGATAGTAACGATAATAATTTACAAAATGGCATTTACATTTTTGATTGGTATAGTGTGCCATGCAATTTCTTTCAACATACATTACACCTTCTATTAACAATCTATAAAACGGTTAAAACATTTACAAGAAGAATGTTAGTTATCGAAGACTGCATTTACAGTTTACAAAACACTTTGCATGCTACGTTTCGATCATTTACAAAAAATAAATAAGTACGAATAACGTCTAAAATTCAGATAGAAAAGTGCTTGAATAGTGTCCTGTGGACAGAAAAGAAATACTCCTAGCATAAAACATTCTATGAAATTAATTGGACAGTCTACGCGTTAAAAAGCACCGCGCACCAAGTCCTGCGCAGCCTATCGCTCACGTGGGAACGTGGCTTAACGCGTGACACGCAGTTCCCGCCCACGTCACGTTTCATATCATTAAGTTTTTGTACTCTTTTTCCTAGTGAATAGGCTTGCGTCAGTTTGTTGGTGTGGTAAATAAACTGCATTTCTTTGTGATAACTCGTATTATTTATTTCCCTCTCAACTTGTCCTCAGTTTACACAAGCAATAACGAAAAACCAGAAAAGTTTATCTAAATAGAAAAAATGTCGTTCCCCCATTTGTAATTTTCACTTTCGTATACGTGATTCGTCTCTACTTAAATGTCTCACAAGTCAATGAACATTGTTTTTCTTCTTTATTTTTCAATCATATTTTTTTTCTTCCCAATTATTGTTAAAGTATCGTTGTCACATGTTTGTTTGTACGTTGATTCCCTCGATTGATCGTTTTACCGTAGTGGAATACGCAAAACGTAAAGATAAAAAAAAAAAAGAAACAGCAAAACAAAAAATGCATCTTTATTTATTGCACTGACAGATTGAACGTTCGTCAGAATCGATCACGTGAAGTCCGTCCGTTTCGTTGTTCGTTGGGTGTTCCACGGAAGGCGTTCAGCTTTCTTTTAAATTTAAGACAAACCCGCAACCTCCTCAACCTCTGTTGCACCACCTCAAGATGCACGCACGCTCACGCCACGTGAATTCACAGCGAATATGTTAATCCGAGAAGAAGGTAAAAATCGATCCATGCGTTTGGAGCAGGGGTCAGTCTACGATCAAGGTATCACAGGTCGAGCGAACAATTTTGAACATTTTTTGGAAATCGGTGGCTTAAACGGATTCGATGACAGCCGATAGATACATTCGCATATTAGTCAAGGTTTACGCCGAGTAACAATTAATTACAAAATTTAACAAAAAGCTTGCTCGTGTGGAAATAAATGGAGATTAAAATCCGTATCGCAAACAATTAAATAAACGACGTTTCAGCTGTGTGTGCCGAAACATCTTCAAGTCTATATAAAATCTATAAATATTTCATTGGAAGTAGATTTACTACAAAAGAAAAAACTGAACACTTTTTGTTTCCGTAGACATGAGGACATTTCCATGGATGCAATTGAAGTGTCGTTATTTGAATTGCTTGGAATATAGATTGAAGCAATCGATCTTCGTTTAATTTTCATAGCAAGACTACACGCTCACCATGCTTCGCAGAGTCGATTCGATTTGGATTGCGGTTATCGCTGTTTATCGTTGCGCTTGTCTAATTATCATCACTGTTATTGTTAAACGTCTTTGTAACGCACACATAAGGGCACATACAAACATATACAAGATTCTTAACTAAAGGTGGGCAAAATTTTCGAGGATGATTATACAGATCTAATCAAGATGAAATAAAAGATGAAATTGAAAAGTGACGAAATTTGTGGCTGACGTCTTTTCTGACTTGTGTCAAAACGATCATACTGTTCGCAATTTTAAAAAACGTAGCTGCATTCTTCCCAAACGACTGAATGGATTTCCATGAAACTTCGTAGCAATATTTTACATTTCTATTTCAAAATCTGACAAAATTTTTAGTTCCATGGATCCTCGAATAACGATATTTTCCTCTTGCAGTATTACCTCTTTCGATTTTAAAGAAAATTAAATTCCACAGGAAACACTTAAATAAAGCACGTATCTTTAATAAAAGTACAATTAAATGAAATCCAACTTCCCTCAAGCATCACTAGCAATTAATATAGCAACTCAGACACAAAGCAACTCTTCATTCTCTTCTTACTTCGACTCTTTGCACTACAGATCTTCAGATTTCAGTTCTGTCGAGTCTGACTCGACGTAGGACAGCAAAGGGTCAATCCGTAAAGTCATCCCCATGAACAATTGCCTACTCGCAGTTAATCCCCTTGTATATCCACATCGACAACAAGAAAAATGCTATTATCAATACCTAATTACCTCGAACGACGCGCCGCTCCTCGATCACGGGTTTCACGTGGTGTTTCGCAGCCATCAACGGGAGAATTGCACGGAAAATATTGCAGACGGAACTAACGCGACCGCATTGTGCATCATACGGGAAGCCACGGGGCGTGCGGTAAAAGGTTTAAATATAACTCGTTTGTTACTTTAAATATCTGCTGCAGCTCGGATGGTCAGTCGGGCTATATCGGTCTGTACGCTGCTTGACTGGAAACGCGGATGTTATTCCAATACGTTTCAGCGCTGAAAGTCAATTAAACGCGATCGTTTCGAACTTCAAAGCAAACGGCGGAGAGTTTTCGACGAAGGCCACTGCCCCTTAGACGACTCGAAGCGTCGAATTGTTCTCGCGCGAATACTTTTAAATATCGCTGACTTTGGAATTTCTGAATTGGTTCGAGTTTTACGTCTGTGGAATTTTTACGTTGGGAACTTAAAATACGCTGATTATATACGATCCTAACGTTTTACGTCGAATACGGAAACTTTTCGTGTCGTTCGTGTTTATAGCTGGTACAGAGGCACTTTGGAGAGGTCTCTTGAATAACTCATTTACTTTTAGAGAGACTCAGATGAGACGCTCGGGTGCTAAAGTATTGTTATTTGAACTCAACTGACCCTGGTTGACCGCGGTTGACCTTGATCGAGCTTGAGTGACTTTAAATGTCTTTCTTTCGAGAATGTTGTCTCATTTGTACGACGTCTGTAGGAGCACTAGGATACTGTTTATTAGATCACGATTGGAAGCAACGAAATTTGGATACAACAAAGCCATTCAGGGATTGTAATCTTCTATTACCTTCATGCTAGACAACTCTTTTATCCTCAGAATTCATTTTTCTTTTTTTTACAATTACTTTATTCAATGTCCCGTTAACTATGAGATTATTAGTGACCACGTCGATGATTACAATTTAATTATAATTTATTGAACGTGTTATATTTCATTATATTTCATTAATATTTTGTTGTTAAGGATTATCTGCATACTATGTAAAAGTTTAAACTCTATTCGACCTGGCATTCTTCAATTAAATGTTTTATCGTAAGAGGTCCGTTATAAAAGTTGCATAACGGTGGCTGTAAGAATTCATCATCCTGTCGAGTCCTATTATAAAAGTGCCAACACTATTTGAAAAAAATAAAATATACATATCGAATTGAGTAACCTCCTCCTTTTCCAAGTAGGTTGAAAAAGGAATCGAGCGTTGCATCGCCACTTTCAAGGAAGACTTCCGTACCAAATTATATCCTCCTCCAAACCTAACAACTGTTCGCGCATTTACCCCTATCGCCAAAAGTAAATGAGTTATTCAGGTCGCCTGTCCTAAACGCCTCAGCCTGCATTAGCACTTCAAGACCGACATATTTCAAGTCTATCCTCGGTAGCTTGGAACTATTTGCAGTTCCGTTATGACCCACATGCTACGCCATCGGCTAAACGAGTGAGGTGTTACATGATCCAAAGCCTGAGTCATTGGTCTCGAATGTAGAACGATCGTCATCTTCGAAAATTCGCTCGAACGAGGCATTGCCTCCGATATCACTGCTCCGGTTACGTTAAGCCCTCGGAATGGATTTCTGTTCGCTTACTGATCGATTCGTCGATCGAATTATTATTCGTTGCGAATTAAACGAGAAAAAAAGATACAGAAAATAATTGACCGCAACAGAACCTTAAATTTTTATTTGGCTGGTTCCAGCGAATCGATGACGAACGCACTTTAAATCGCTTCTCCAGTCCGTCGACCGAACGTCCGATTAAAAAGATATTGGAAACTCGTCGTTACGCGCACTCGATAAACGTTACGCGAACGTTATTACGGAAACGAGCGGGAATCGTTCGTTTGATCGCCGCGGCCTAGGCGAGGGCGAGCTTTATCGCGCCCGTTTGCCGCGCGAAAACGATTTGATAAACGAGCCGAAAAAAATCCAATAATTAAAAGCAACGAGGACCAGGGTTCCTCCGGTAACGAAATTGCTTTCAGCGGCAGCATGGCCCACCGATTTCCCTCGACTCTTACGCAGTTTATCAAGGCCATCGAAAAAAGATCCGACGCGGTATCAGACACGCCGCGGATTTACACGCGGTGGGTCAAGAAACTGATCGAACACTGGTTTTCTTCTAAATAACTGCCTGTGTAGAAGCATCATATCGATTATTGTTACGCTTCACTATATACAGAGATAGTCTTAGAAATCAGTTTATTATTTATAAAATAATTGTATCTTTTTCCTTTAATATTGTGTTAAATTCTAGAAATTTAGAAGATTCATATCAACATTACAATAGATTCATATGTTTCATATAACTAAAATTTTTTTGTTAGAAATTTCTTTTATTGGAATAGGCATTATATGAATTGAATTGCAAGGCATTAGATATGAAAGGAGCGTGGAGCTGGAACTTCGGAGCTTCGGTCGTTCATCGTGAAAGATAACACGAGTAACCGAGAGTTCCAATGTTTCCCCTGGCCACAACAATTGGAGCAGAAACAACCGGTCGCATGTTATTGGAAAACTGTTTCACCCACATTTTGTGAAGAACCAATCCCTCCTACACGGTCGATAATCACTCTCACCCCCGATGGCCCGCGAGTTTCCTTCCCCCCGAATAATCGCCGAGCAGAGTTGGGCAGTAATTGCTTTGTGATTACTTTTGTAACGATCACTCGCTATCGTCACGTTGGTCCATAAATCGTTGACTACATCTGCAACCATAAACGAGTAATCCGTGAACATTCGTTACTAATACGCGTATCATTAATCACGATTAGCGATGGGACTGATAACTGAATGACACTATGATTATTCATTCAAGACAATAAAACTTTATCGTGTGTTCTTTCTAAACTTTCTAAAACCAATAATTAGAGATCAAGAATTATTTGTGTAGAATATAAACAGTCAGTCTTGTAAGTATTCGTACCCTCTATGTATATTCAAGAAATTCTAAATTAAATGACAGGTTCAAATTTCCAAATAAATATTTCATTGTATATATCTATATAAACGTGTACAGTTTATTCATGCACATATTTCTAATGAAACGTCCATTTCGAAACATGAAACTTATCGTTTGATTTAGACTTCCTTGAATAGTTACAATGGTTACAAATATTTGTGGGAGTGACTTGTAAGTAAAAATAGTGAAAAATGGTTGTGTCTCCCAATACAGAACAGTGAACCTGAAACAAAAAGGTAGAAGTTAAAACATGGCATCCAATAAAATTCAAACAGATCTCTACCTCCAGATGAAACATTTCGCATCTTTTCAACCTACGTCCTTCTCAAAAACCAATTTCCGAGCTCCACGCATTTTCTCCAAGTATCCGAACCTATCCTCTCGAGTGCAACAGCACCGAATCGCGTCGATCTCGTCGCCGATCACGATCACGGATCGTTCCCTAATCGTAATCACGGATCAGGCATTGCCCGACGCTGTTCCATAAGTAACGCAGAGGCTTCTCAATTAACAAGAACGTCTGAACTAGCCGATGTTCGTTCCGAACTGTTCCAGGTTCCTCAACAAGAGCAGAAGCCAGGCGGCGATGATAGCGAGCCGGGAACGAGAAAGGGAACGCGAACGAGAGCGAGAAAGGGAGCGAGAAAGGGACAGGGAACGGGAACGGGACAGGGAGAGGGAGCGGGACAGGGAACGGGAACGAGAACGGGAACGGGAGCGAGAAAGAGAAAGAGAACGCGAACGAGACGCGGAAACCGAGGCGGAATCGCCTCTGTCGGCGAGGTCGCGTTACGCCACGTTGAAGGACAGAAGACAGCGGCTGGCGCGGTCCAGAAGCTCTCACAACTTCGGCGGCGATGACCTCGACCTTGACGAGGAGCCACCCTCGCCGACGACCCAGTCGCCGAACGCTTATCTGGCGGCCAAGTACGGAGCCGGCTCTGAATTGGCCAGGAGTCGGAGCACTCACGCCCTCAAGTCGCGAGAGCCGAGCCCTGAACGCGACAGAGCTGGCGCCGAGAAGGACGGCGCTGCTCTCAGCTCCTGGGCGAGGTACCTGAAGAATAAATACGGAAATCGCACCATCAAGGACAAGGAGCCAAGCTCGTCCGCCTCGACTATCCCGTCGTCGAGGTAAGAACTTGTTGCATTTATATTCACGGTGATGATATGTATTAACGTGAACGTGGAAGCATTGGTGATTGGCTACTGTCACTGGCGATTCTACAGGGTGTCTCAGTCTAAGTGATACGGCGCTCTAACTCCAAAACTATCGGCCGAATGCAAAATTTCAAATATGGAAACTGCATGGTAAAATGGGGCTCATGTTTCAGCGAGAAGGAATTTTTGTTAACTTTGTTATTTAACGAGATACGATGGTCAAGTTTCGTTTTTCAAATGGAACAATCATATCACGTTAAATAACAAAGTTAACAAAAATTCCTTCTCGCTGAAACATGAGCCCCATTTTACCATGCAATTTCCATATTTGGAATTTTGCATTCGGAAGATAGTTTTGGAGTTAAAGCTCCGTATCACTTAGACTTGGACACCCTGCCTTTACCTTTGTTAGTTGCTTCAAATGGGAATTTGTCTCTAAGGCATTCACGTTTACTAGCGATTGTAGACACTCGTTGGTGATGGTTATACAGGGTGATTCTCGGAAAGTGACCGACGACGCTATTTTACCTATGAAATTCGAAGTCGCGTTCAGACAAACAGTAATCAGTTTCAAGGAAGGTAAAGGTTGCGGCTAAGATAATTTAAATTAAAATCTGTCAGTAAACTTAATATGCTCGGCAACAAGAAACTCTTGAACCTCGATACGTGCCTGCTATGAATACAAACAGTAGCAACAACAGTAGTAAACAAGTGTCTCGACAAAACATTTAACAAAAGCTATGAAATTTGAATCTCAGACGTAATCAAAATATCACTTTGACCACACGATATACAAAAAGAAAAATAATAGTTTCGTTACGCATTAGAAAAATTCTCTTTTCTGGCGTTCAATGCTGACAGAACAGTGGTACGCGATAAATAAAGACAGATATCATCGGAAAAAGTAACAAATATCTGCACAAAACTTTGCACACAAATTATATAAACAGTTTTGGTGTCGCCCAGTGCCTCCACACCCTCATAGAGACACCACTGACTCAAAGCCGTAAACGCTCTGGCCAGTCAACGATCGATTTACGGCACGGTCTCGAGAGGAAGATCGCTGCTATCGCTTTTTTCACACACGGGAAACGTTTAATACACTCCTACCGCTAATCGCAACGAAACGTAACGTGTCCTCGGTGGCATAAAGAGGCGTGAAGTCGATAGGTAACGCGGGAAAGGCCGTCGAGAAAATTGTACGAACGAAGAAAGCCGTGAACGCTGTACGTGCAAGGATCCTGCGCAACCCTTTACGCAAGCAGAAGATCCTATCTCGCGTGAAACACGTCGAAAGCGAATAATGTTTACCAAGACAGCGTACCTTCGAATCCTTCGTTAAACCGCTTACTCGAAAAATTGTTTAATGGTAAACCCTGGATCTTCCAGCAAGACTCGACAGCCGCGCGCAAGGCTAAACCAACACAGGAACGGCTGGAAAACGATCTCCCAGGCTTCATCGAAGCTTCCGATTAGCCGTCCGGAAGCCCCGATCGTAGCCAGTTTGACTATAAACCCAGGCGCGCTTTGGAGGAGATGGCGTGCAAAAAATATCACCCAAACTTGGAGTCCCCAGAACGGTGCATTGAGCCAGCAGCGGCGAAGATTCCTCTCGAGACCGTGCGTAAATCGATCGACGACTGGCCAGACCGTCATTCCATAACGAGACACTTTCGCGAGTAACGTTTAGGATTACGGAATTCAGACATTCCGCGCGAATACCGAGGGAAGAAAGGGGGTACTTCTTGTTCGACGTATCGCTATTTTATTTTTATTTACTTTTTGTGAACGGAGGTAACTCGTTAACCCTTCGAGGGATGTTGACACTTTTGTATAAATCATCGTTAAAGCGAGACGATATATTTGTGCGTTAACCCTTTCGACTATGGCGAGTTATATCATATAAATTATACGTGTTCCAGTGATTATTTCTGATTGGCTTTGGCCAAATTGCAATTGAGACATACAAAAATAAATGTTACAGAAATTATACGTTACATGTTATATACAAGTTAAAGAAATTTTTAAAGACGTGTTAAGAAGAAGATTATGAGAGATTATGAAACTAAATGTTGAAGAAATGAAAATCTTCTTATTTGGCTACAGCCTTTCATGTATAGTCAACCCTACTTTAATGTAATTGATTTCTAAAAGAGAGACGAATGGAACACACATAGAATAAAGTGGGGTTGAAAGGGTTAAAATCAATCTACATTTTTTTGCTTTCAATTAAAGCAAAATAAAAAGTTCGAAATTCATCCCTCGAGTGGTTAATGGGGCACAACACTGTAAAATTTGTTGTATATATTCAGTGAAACGTATTGAATTTTTAAAAACCGTCCACCGTATAGTTACTTCATAAAGAATTTATAAAAATATCTCTGTTTACAGTGTTGTGCTGCCTTAAGAGATTTTTAATATTTAAAGAGTTGTTGATTTTACAGCTGTCTAGAAATATAGTACTTACTTCTTTTGAATAAATTGTAATTATCAAATTATCTGCCGAATGAAAATGAAATTCCGAGCAATTAGAATGAGGCCTGAGGACTGGCCACGGAATGACTAATAGCTTGTAAATAAGGCCATGTAGGGCATATGCTTACGTAAACTATCCTCGTTATTTAAGTATCCTCACCCTACTCCTGAGTGATTCCCACGTGTTATGATACGCTCTATATAATAAATGCTAGGGGCAAATGGCTAAACACGAACCTCTTCTTCATCATACCACACAGAGCACGAGAAATCACCATGAAATATTAAAACATTATCAATAGATTAGAATATTCATCCACCTTTATAATGTGTAACTTTTTGGAATATAATGTGTTTTAAAATAGTAGTTTGTCGTATGTATCTCATTTGAATTTAATGAACAAAATCTGTGCATTTCCAATATTTAAACAACCATTAATTAAGTGCATTGTACTTCATAGTTCATACAAAATTATTTTCCTTTTATTGGCATTGATTGATAGAAGTTCTAACCCATCGAATATAACAAGTTATTGGAAAACTCTCAAACATAAATTTACTGTAATCTATACAAGAAATAATTTAATATAGAACAACAGAATTCAAAATTATATAAAAAAATACATTTATAATACTGCAATAAAGCTCACATGTTAAATGTATTAATATAGACAGAGATGAAGTTATCCACGTTTTCTACATTACGTGTTCAGTAACGAATTGAATAACGCATACAAAATGTATGTGTATTTTTTTTTTTTTTTTGTATTATTAATCACATCCAAACGTACAAATTGCATTAAAATAGGTAGAATAAAACATGGGAAATGCATTAGAACGTACGTTGCATGTAATAATTTCAGTGCGTCATTTAAATAAAATATGCGAAACATTAATTACACGTATTGGAATTCATATTCAGAGCGGACGAAACATATTTAATAAATAATAATTCAATCCTTGAATTGGTATCCTAGTTGAAACTTTAAACACCGCGAACTGTTGACGCAGCGCTGATGTTTCATGCAAATTCCCGTACCTCGTCACACATGTGTCAAAATTAATTCTCAATACGTAATGATATACATTCGATAAACAATACTGTAATCGTTGAATTTACAATCTGTTTTAACGGTTACGCATCGCTAATTTATTGACAGGCCGTTGCCATTTCATTACTCGTTATACAACTCGTCGAGGACATAACGAGATGAATAATTAAGGGGACAAAGTGACTCTGTCCAGACATTTTGCTTCAAACGGGGAATGTGATTGTAGCAATTATTTTTCCTGGCTATCGAGATCGATGCACTGATGCTACCAATGCGCAAAACATTAATTTTCCGTTTTCTTTTATTTGTTTTATTTCGCCATATTAAGAACGAGCACAAAATGTAAATGCAAAAATGAATCGAAGCACAATGCAAAATAAATCATGCAATATAATGTTGGAGGAAAGTTAGATATTTTGAAGAAAATATTTGTCAAACCTCCAATTTACTATCTTTCTTCTATAATATAGAAATTCATATATTCCACACAAAATATAACACATTTTTCCTCCACACGAAACACATCAAAACGTAACTTAGGTTTGCTTGTGAAGTAGTGATTAAACACAGTATAAAAACCTGTTCGTAATGAAAACGTTACGAAAGATTCCCAGGATATGATTATTCACGCCACTGCAGTTTAATCGCGTCTGGTGTTAGAAGCTTCGGAAAATTGAAGTTGCTATACGATCGGTGGCATACTGATTCGGCTCGAGTATGTCTAGACACGCGTGGAAAAGGAGTAGGGGTACCGTGAACTTGGCCATTTGCCCCTTACCTGGCAAGAATCCATGAGAATATATATGGATCGGTGATATAAAGTGGATCGCGTTGCCAGTCACATGGTGCTAAAATTATAAACGTGTATTTAATTCGAACCCCACTTTCGTCGTTAACGGGGTGTTCCAGTCTAGAATATCCAACAAATCTATTTTTGGGAGGAATATGAATTTTTCTGAAAAATTGGCACGAACTTTCTGGACAGCCTAATATGTTCTTGAAATATAAATAAACACGCGTGCAATATTTCAGAAAAAAAGTTGTAGTTGCATTTAAAGAAAAGAAATCGAAAAGAATATCTGAAGATTGTCGCTCTAGACTGGATTACCCCTTAATGGAAGTGTCCCTGGATGAACTGAGAAGTTAATCTTTTTACAGTAGCAGCGCAGCCTCGCGGAGGTTATCGCTCGGTCTACCTTTGAGGCACGGTGGCCAAACATCATTCGAATCTTCTGACGACGATCAAAAAAACCCGTCAGGCTCCCCCACGTCCCCTACAGCAGCTCCCGTTATACTCGCGGCAGCAGGTTCCTCCACTAGGTGAGTGAATTCAACGACCGTATGCGTTGCTGTTCAGAGTTATTCGAACGAGATTATTTAACAAAAAAATCGACCACCAAAGGAATCGTTTAAAGCAGCTTTTTTTTTTTTTTAAATATTTACTGATTACTATGCTTGCGAAAGCTGAAACACAAACTTTGAATAAATTTTGCCTTGTTTTATCAGTTGCTGACACAAGGCTTCTAAGAGTTTGTCTTTTGTACTACTATGCAAAGTTAAACTACACCAGCCTTTGAATAATTACGAACGGTATCGTGTGCGCGAGGTCGTAGAGGATTTTCGTGTATGATCGATGTTCGAAATGTAACAGCAATGGCCGGAGGAGTCACTACTTGCTGAAGCGGCGGCAGCTGTTCAAATTTGGGATGCGGGGGAGCGAAGCCGGATGCTTTACCTGGCCGAGAGGCCTCGCAGTTGGCCCAGACAACACCATCGTCGTGGCTGACAGCTCTAACCATCGTGTTCAAGTAACTACTTATGGCTTACGATACTACCCTTCTATTCGAAATCCTCGAATATTATACCATTCCAGAGGCATTCGTATCGCAGAAATTTAATTTTCCGTAAATTACAGGCGCAAAGGTTCTAAAAGTTCAAGCATTTGTTCAAGCAAGTTTCATGGCATGAAAGTCGAAACTTTAAATGTTTAGTTACCGAAGTGATTCTCTTTAATTTCTTCATTTTCGAAATTAGTAGAAGGATACTAATAGTTTGTCTATATAGACAGAGTTAAGATAATATTGAATGCAATAAAGGTACAAACATTTTGAAAATTTTCGAAATTGAGGATGGTGATGTTTGAATCAAATCAACTTTCTGTGAAAGGAAAACATAAACGACGACAGCAATTGAGGTACTGCTCTTTACGTTTTCCCCTCAAAGAAAGTTGATTTAGTAAAACACAGCCATCCTCAATTTTGAAAATTTTCAAAGGATTTTAGTTTGGATCCTTAGACTCTTGTATAATTATACAGAGAATTTCGTTTGGACCATTAGATTGAAGCTGGCTCACTTGGAAGTGAAGATATTCATCCCACCACAGAGTAGATTAATGCTTGTTTTCGGAATAAATATTTCTCTTGATATATTCATATTGCGCACCATTTTGAAACGCAGAGTTTTCCCTACATTTCTCTATTTTCGTTTCAATGTTCGCTATTAATTTGCATTCGTGTTTAATTAAATAGTTTCATAATTAAAAATTGCAAATCAAATAACTACATATGTAAAAAGTATCAAAATGGACATGAAATTGCAGAAACATTTTATCAACCCTTACCAGATATAAAGGACGATAATCTGTACGATAGTAGAATTAATAACTATTGTAGGGGATGAACACTGCAAGCCTTAAAAAAAAACTAAGCATCAATTTCTCGACTAGGGAACTCACTATAAATACCCGATATAAATGATTATTTTTCAATGGAATGGAACTAACCCTTTAACGATACCGTGACGTTTCTCAGGTATTTGACTGCAATGGGAACTTCATGAAGGAGTTCGGAACGTACGGAAGCGGCGAGGGTGAATTCGACTGTCTCGCCGGGGTGGCCGTGAACAGGATCGGGCAATACATCATCGCGGATCGTTACAACCATAGAATACAGGTGCTCGACCCATCCGGCCGTTTTCTGAGAGCCTTCGGCTCCCAAGGCACCGCCGACGGTCGGTTTAACTATCCTTGGGGGATCACCACGGACGCTCTTGGATTTATTTATGTGTGCGATAAAGAGAACCATCGCGTGCAGGTAAGTGTCATTGCGATTCCCTTGGAATTCCATCGAATTCCGACCTTTGAAACTCGAGGGACTCGTTATCAATTCTTCAACCAGACCTTGAAGCGATGAGACTGATACCATATCAACACTAGGTGGTACAGTAGCCACTTATGGTTCGTGAATATGTGTGCAATACATTCTGAAATTCGATGTTTTGGCTACTGTTAAAGTGGATGATAACCCAAACGAATCATACTTAGAGAGATACAGAAAAAGATATTCACTAACTCTGACTGTATGATTTCTATACTACAAGAATTGTAAGAATGATCCAGTACCTAGTAATGGTTTATATACAGCAACAGAAACATATAGTCTACCAACCTACAGGAGGCAATAAAATCGAAGAACAGTTTAAGTTTTGGTTTGTCAATTGCAATCCTTATAAAGGATTTTTCAAGAAAGGCTTTAGATATTGTCGTTTGAGTTGGCACCACGACCACGTTGACAGAGCCACTCTCAAACTAAATACTAAATCTAGTGAAATGAAATCACATGCAACTAACCCTTTGCACTCGAGAGGTGACTTTCGGTCACCACTAGGTTTTACGCAGTAAATCAACCAACAATAATGTTTGCGTAGGTTTCATTTCTTTGGAACTCAAAGTGTCAATAAAATGATTGTCAGTGCAGTAAAGGTCAGTAGAAGGTGCAGTAAAATCTCAAATTAGTTTGCGATCACGAATCCGGCTACATCTTCCAACTCAAACTAACCTTAGCATTCGAATTACTTGTAGATACCAGAAAAAAAAGGCCTCGAGTACAAAGGGCTAATATCTAACTCTAAATAACAACAGCTTGATCTTCGGTGCAAGCTTCGTCGACACCCATGAAGAGTACCTCAACTGCAAAGGAATAAAAAGCAAAATTCTAAAATCCCCTCTGAAAAAAACCCTTTTACTCCATTTTTAATTTTTTTTATGTCAAGTCACTCGAATATAGTCAATATCGTATCAGTCTCATGGAAAACCACGAATATTCCTACATAGAACCATCGTGGCTCACGCGATATCTATTCCTCAGGTGTTCCAATCGGACGGCACGTTCGTGGGCAAATTCGGTACCTGCGGAAGCGGACGTGGCCAACTGGAACACCCCCACTACATCGCGGTGAGCAACACTAACCGCGTGATCGTCAGCGACGGCAACAACCATCGTATTCAGATATTCGACGTGAACGGGCGGGTGCTGACCTCCTTCGGATCCGAGGGCTCCGACGAGGGTCAGTTCAAGTTCCCCAGGGGCGTCGCTGTCGACGACCAGGGCTACATCGTCGTCGCCGACTCCGGCAACAACAGAATACAGATATTCAGCCCAGAGGGCGCGTTCCTGAAGTCGTTCGGCGGCTGGGGCAGCGGTGACGGTGAATTCAAGGGACTGGAAGGTGTCGCCGTCACGTCGACCGGTAACATCGTCGTCTGCGATCGCGAGAATCACCGCGTCCAGGTGTTCTGATTCGTCCTCTCTTTCTTTTATTTTCTTTCTCTTTTCTTTCCACGAACCTTCCAAACGAGATGGGATCAAGTACGATCGCGATAGAGGAGGTTATCCTGATGGGTTCGTACAGCGTTCCATAAGTAATAAATGTTTCGATCTATCCACTGTCAGGCTTGTTATGCGTACATCTATATCTTCGTCATTAAAAGAAGAAGGAAATGAATGAATCTATCATCGATATGAAAACGATTCACTGAATTAACACAGGCTGCTTCCTCCAGCTTTCGCGAACGCACGAAATTCTGCGGGAGTTTCGGTAGTTCGTGATGGTCTGGGTCAGACAGCGGAGCAGGGGTGCCGAGTGAGGCTAAGTAGAGTGTGACTGCAACGGTCAGACAGTGAAGCAGGCCTGACGAGTGAGGCTAAGTAGAATGTGGCTGAAATGGTCAGACAGTGGATCTATACCAATTTTTGAGACACGCGATGAATATTTATATATAATCTCTTTGACTGAGCATAGGAAGCATAAATGTGTAGACAAGTTGTCAAAATTTGATTAACTCTCTGGACTATAGTTTATAACAATAGTTGAGGTTAAGAACAGAATGGAACTGTGAAGCTTCATTATTCGTACTTAAGATATTCTTTATCATTACTACATTTGCGTTTAAATACTGTTTCCATATTGTACGTTTCATACTTGTGGAAGTTTCGAACCTGATCGATAAAAATTCGAGTCTACTCGCAAAACCCTCGATCCCATCGCTACCTTCTTATTCTCCTAACCAGAGACTTCGAGCGATCTCGGGCTTGAAAAATTGCAAACTCTGTCCAAAGTACTTTCGACTGCGCGCATGATCAGAACGAGCAGCCCTATGGTCCGTACCCCGATCAAAGGGATTTCTAAAGTCGACTTTGGCGCGGAAACTCGAGCAAAATGAGCACTTCGACGACGAGTTCGGTTTATATATTTCTCTAGGGGGATGGGGAGGGTGGGTTGTCGCGTAAACTTGCTTGCTTCGTTAGGTTATTAACATTAGTCGTTTGTGTTGAGCTAATCTATTCGGGGGGAAGCCCTTTGGTACAGACCATGGAAGCTTTCGTTTCGGGGGAAAAAATTGATTCGATCTGTCGTGGAAGTTCTCGTGACTCGAACTCAGGATTCAGCTCGATTGTCTGTGAATTTCCGATATATTCCACTTCATTTTTCGCGGCCTATAGTTGCTCGATAACGAATCGACGATGGAACTGAAAGAGAATATCTCGGACGTTGGTCGATTCGATGATTCGTAGCTTGAAAAAAAAAGAGAAAACGTAACCAAGAAAAATCCACCCGTTTATCTTTTCTTCTTCTCTTACACCCTCCCTTATTCTGTCACCCTCCTCCTACGCACTTGATATCCGCGTTAACTTAATTTAATTTATACTCAAAGTGACAACAAATACAGTTTGTACCGTTTGTATGCTTTAAATAAATTGTTGCGGAAGTATTAAAAAAATTTTTTAAAACAAACCACGTGTCCCCTGTTTCTTCGATCCGTCACGCACGGTCAAATTGTCTTAAAATCATCGTTGATCAAAATCTCTACTGTGCATGACGACGTCCGTCTTCCCGCCATTCGTTTGGGACTCGGAAATGCTGCTTAGGCAACCACAGACACAACTTCTTTATATGACTGTTGAATGTTAATTACACATTTTCAATTATTTTTTATAGTTATAATATACGGAACATATTATAAAATTATATCAAGCAGTGTTGATGCAAATAAATATTTTCGTAATCAAAATATAGTTCTCGTAAGAATTTAAGTCAGGTAAGTCTTCCTCGTATCGCAGGTTTTATTAACCAATCAAAATTGGTCATCTCCTTGAAGTCTTTTTCATAACGTGTACCATCAATTTACCTCGACGTCGAAGATATTAGTATCGTCCAAGGCTGAAAAAGAAAAACACAACGATCTCACCTCTTCTTCTTCACGTCCGCCGAGCCGACCTCGTTCTGAGAACGACCCACTGGAAATTAGGACGATTCGTCGGGCGTATCTTGGACGAATGCCTACAGCTAGAATAGAGAAACGAACGACGGGGGTGAGTGAAAAGGTGAGTGAGTCAATAAATATATAATTTATTAAATGCAATGATGAAATGGTGTAACAATAGGGGGGCGGGCGAACGGCGATCGCAACGATCGCCTTGAAGGGCGGACAAGAGGTAATACGCTGCCCCGCCCAACACCCCCGGATCGGAAATATAGATAAAATATTTTCGTTATTATTTACAATATTAGTTGAACGTTAGTCAATAATAAATAATAAACGGTGGCGTAATTCTTTATTTAATATAATTTAATAATGTAATATATTACGTTTGCGATAATAAAAATATTACAAGAGATGGAGCCTTTACCATTATTCGTTTCCACTAAAAGTAGCACGAACCTGTTTACTTATTTTTTTTTCATTTTAATTATTGCCGCCTTCGTTCAAAAATTCACTGCGGAAGTAATTCCCTCGGTTCGCTTCTGTCGGGTCGATAATTAATTTTCTTTCATCGTTTACTGTTTCTCTTTTCCGTTTCATTTCTTGCTTCTTCATTCTTTCAGTTTTTTGTTTTTCTTTTTTTGTATTTTTTGCGTTGACGCGAGATTACTCGCGCGACGAACGAGGAGAGCCCCAAGGAAATCGGCTTCGTGAATTTTCGAACGCGGTTTACGTCGGCTGGGATGCAGATGTCGAAACAGCTGTCGAAACCATCAACCTTCCGGGATAGTCGCTCGTCGCGAGAATCGAATGAGGGGTGGGGGGGGAAAATATTGAAGAAATCAATCGATCGGCGTTACGATTCCTCGATACCGTGTAGAAAAATCGCACACGTTTTATCACAAACGAAATTACGCGACAATGCTTGGACGTTGATTTGTTGTTGTTTACTTTTATATCGAGTAAAATTACAAGAGCGTTGATTACACCTCGATAAAGACTAGAAATATGTTTTATGTAACGCACGGAGCCAGGCAGGCAGCAAGCAGGTACAAAGTGACCGTCTTAATCAAGGAACAGTGAGTAAGAACAACGTGAGCTAGGCACCGATATCCGATCGTTTCGACCTTTTCGACATCGTGATACAAACGTCCTACAGGATGTCTCGCGACACACCAACACGACGTTGTGGCTCGTGGGATCGAGTTCGATTAGTGGTTCCGTGGAGAGAGGGAAAAAAAGCAGAAAAAACATTCGTAGAGAAATTTCGTTCAACGTTATTTTTTTTTTCATAGTCGATCGAATCGTTAGTAACAAAACGTCTCCTCGTTTCGGGTGCAACGTCGTTTCGCGCGAACTGATGCGTTGTTTCGGGGCGTTGAACTTTTTTTCCCTTCGTCGAACGACAAGCTACTACAAGTTTTTCATTTGTCATTTCTGTATCATTTTTTTCTTTTGTACGAATTTGCAGTGCCGATTACGGATGGACGGTCGTGTTGGTTCATAACCAGACATCTTACACGCGTACATAACTCGTGCGATTTATCTGTGGAGACTGGACAATTGGAAATATTCGAATCTATAGCGCGAATCAATCATTCCCAATCAGAAGAAAAAGTTTCGCTTAATAGTTTCACTATACCTACTGATTCGTCTCTGCATCTAGAAAGTTTAGTTTGAAAAGTGGCATGACATTAGTTTTATTTATTTTTAATTATTTTTTTTTTTTAATAATTCTCATTTCTGTATTTCGAGTTTAATTAAGTAGTAATAAAGTTATAATTAATTATCTTTTAATTAATTAAAGTGGCAGCAGTTAGGCCATGCGGCTCCTATCATCTAGTCGTCTTTGACTCTTGGCTTTCTTAGGTAGATTTAAAAATTTGTTTACTTATTAAACTTTATTTTTTTTTTTTAATATTTTGAGAATAATTTGTATTAAGTGACTTTTAAAGTTTATGTATTCCTCGAAGCGCCTACCCTAGCGATGTCTTTTTTTTTTTTTAGTTAATTAATTAATTCTTTTTTAGCATTTTCTCGTTTTCTTTTTTTTTTCCCGCTCCTTCATCCGTACCTCGATAAGGTATTTGTTTTTTTTAATCCTCATTCTCGTGTACGTGGTAATAATGCGATTCCTAGAATAGTAATAATAATGGGGGGAACTGTGAAATATTTTGTCCGAGCGGCGTCGACTTTTCCATTCGTGGGAAATTCCGTATCGATCGCGACTGAAAAATACTGTGTGCAGATACTGTTTCCCCGTTACCGTTAGTATCGGTAATCAATTTACTTCAATAGGTTTTCGAATTCTGGAAAAGCGACGACACCGCCGTTTTAGCGATCGGGCCCCACTGCCAAAGAAACCCGTTTAATTCGGCGTGTTACGGTGCTAGAATTTCTGTCTTTTTTTTGTTCGTTTAATATCTCCTTACCTCGCCTGTTATTCTCCCGAAAGGGTTCGTTATGTTGTTCCTTTATTATATATATATATTTTTTTTTTTTTAATTCATTATCATAAAATTCGACGCTTGATTGCCACGCACGAAGTTGTACACAAGCCCGACAGACTAAAAATATTCCTATAGGTGAGACTTTTTTTTCTCCTTCGTCATCGGCCTCGCTTTCCTTCTCGCGTCCCTAAACACCCCTCCCCCTACCCCTACCCCTCCCCTTCCAGCCCGCACTTCGGTATCTTTTTTTTTTACATTTTTCTGTTTAAACGTTTTCATCAAACGTACTATACTCGCTAGCCCTCGTTTAATAGTTGTCTTAAATATGTAATAAGCAAAAATATGAATATAATAATAGTTTTGTGTATATAATAATAATTATTATTTTACTCGTCTCGTTTTAAGTATCGATAGGATCGTGATTAATTAATTAATTAATTAACAATGATTAAAAGAGTGTGTAAGAATTTCTTATCCCTCCGTTTCATCAGCGTTCGCTCAGCATTTTTTTTTTTTCTCTATTACCGTTCCCATTCGTCCCGTCGCCCCCGTTTTTCTCGTATTTTTTTTTTCTTTTGTATCGGTTTGTTTGTTTCTTATTCGCTTCATTATCAACTAATAATTCTTTAAGCTTAGTGGCATGAAAATGCTCGTTGGAATTGACTCGTGTGTACAGTATTCTTATACAATTTTTTTTTTCTTTCTCACTTACGCACGCGGCATTCCGCAACAGTTCAAACACCACGCTAAACGAGAACCATCCTAGTGCACGCGCCAGCCCCTCAGCGAATAACGCCCGGAGAAGCGACGCTGGGATCGCCATTTTTTGTTCGCCCTTTTCATCGCTCCTCGCTTTAATTTTTGTAGTCGAATCGAAGACGAGGATCGCGATCATACCATCGTCGACAGTGTCCCGACGCGGCGTGAAAAAATCTCGGCTCACCGTAATTACTGAAAGAATTTCTCTGTCTGTCTGTCTGTCCTGTTTCTCACCGTCTCGGGCGGCTAGCGCGGTCCACCCCCCAAACCGCCCTCCCACCTCCCCGATGGACGTCGAGACGTTGGATTCAGCTTGCAACATCTTTTTTATTTTCATTAATTATTATTACGTTTTTTTTTTTTTTAATTTATTTCGTTTGCGGTATTTTCTGCGGAAATACTTTCTTGGATCACCATTTAATTTATCACAATAGATTTTTGTCTTCTTAATCGATTCCGAACGCGAGGTACCACGGCTGTGCCCCCGTTGCACGTAATATATTCCGCCTCGCCGACGCCCCCTTTCCTTTTTTAATTTAAATTCATCCCCTTTCTTCTTCGCGTATGTCGTTCGCCTCTTCTCGCGTCTTCGTTTTACATTTTTATCAATTTTTTTTTTTACCTCTATTTTTATCTTTATCTAAAGAACCTTTAAAAAAATCCCCTACTGGAGAGAGAAACGGTAGGTAGTTTGTAACAATGTAATCGACTATTCTTATCCTAAAATGTAACGCTACGAAGTTGATTATACTGTGACTTTAAGCACAGCCCGTGGATGAAGCGCCCCCCTCCCTCGAACGGAGAAGGGGCTCTTAATAGTTTTTTTTTTTTACTTATTTTTGCTTACTTTGCTTTTCTCTCATTTTTACCTCGTTTAAACACTCCCTAGCTCTCTTTCTCTCTAGCAGCCTTCCTCGTTCACACGATCACTCGCGTTCATGCTCTCTCTCTCTCTCTCTCTCTCTCTCTCTCTCTCTCGCTCTCTCTCTCGCTCTCTCGCTCTCTTGCTCTCTTCCTAAATCTCAGATACACCGGACTTCCTCCTCGAAAATAAGGTGCTTCTTATTCGTCGACCTGAAACGTGTGTATTGCCTTTTCCCGTAACAAACGACGAAAGAAAACTTTCGCGCCTGGGGAAGAGATCATCGCTCGCCATGTCTAAATAGAATGATTATAATTCTCGACGAACGTTCGCGGTACAAGTATCGATAGTGCATCGTCTCGACGTCACGGCGTCGTCGCGTTCGCGTCATGTTCGATTTCAATTGAAAGAAAAAGAAAGAAGACACAAGAAAAAGAACGCAAACGAAAGGAAAAATAAAACTCACGTTGCATCGAGGCTCCTTTCTCGTGACTCTCAGAACACGTTCAGTACTCAATCGTAAGAAGCACCCAGCACACTTCTCGCTGAGATCCATGCGTAAGAACATATCATAAATTAAACGAATGTCCGAGAACAATAAATTCTACGATTAAAAGAAAAACAGAAAAAAAAAGATTCTTTATTCCACGACGTGCTAAGTCTTACAAAATACTGTTGCTCCTTCGTACGTGAGAGTAGAGATGTTCGATTCCTGTAAAAAAAAAAGTCAATTCTGGATTTTAAGTCGATGTGACTAGATTCGCTAAGAAGTCGAGTCCTGCGAAAATCGATTCGAAAAAGTATCTCGTTTGGTTACCAACGGTCCTTGTAAAAATTAACTAGAAATTAAACGAAGATTTCATTACGATAGAGGAATTAAAAATAGTACAGCTTGTGAATGGTCCAATGATACTCGACTACTATTGTAGACCGTAATATTCTTTGTTTTTAAAGATAAGTACTCCATTCTAGGTCTCAAAATTATTACTTACTATTAAAGTACTTACTTTTACCATACGTGTAAAAAAAATCAAAATCTCAGTAAAGTGATGCCCTAAAATCACACTTCACAAGATTTTTAACTCTTTCCGATCCAGATTTTCAGAATTCTTATCATTAACTTTCTTACTTCTTAAGGAAGTGATTGTTGCCAGAATTAAACATGCAAGAATTGATTCGTTAAAGCTCTAAAAAGAGACTTTCTGGAATATTTACTCAAAATCGAACATCCCTAAGCGAAGGTAGGAACACGAAAACTGATTAACTGAAACCCTCGCGAAACGTTCGACCGATAGGCAACGAGAGCGGATAAAATAGATCTCGAATGCGAAGACTATTCGGTCGCTTTCGGCGTCAGACTTATGGCGATACGAAAAAGAAAACAAATAGGAGAAACTAGCTAATTCGGCAAAAACAATGCAAAAACAGTCGTTCCCAAAAAGGTTTCAACGGAAACATGGCTTCTTTTGTACTCTCAGTCATAAAGTATAAGTCGACGACGATCGATGCTTCGGTGAGCGGAAGGCGACGAACGCGATCGTTGATACTTTTTTGCGATGTCCGATCACGTATGGTCGATGGAACAAATATAGTAATTTTCCAGGGTTCTGTAAAGCGATACCCATGTGTCTGAGGCTCGTTAGGTTAATATTGACTACATTTCTATTTGTTGTCGACAGAACAGCATTTTAAATAAATAAATTATTCTCAAAATTTCGTAAAAAATTCCTACTCCTGTTTTTCAAGTATGTAGTTTCGAGATATTTAAGAATGATTAATGTCCGATGGAAATTTTGCACCATCTCTAAAATTTTTAATTCTGCGTGACTAGTTTGCACACTTACACCTGTGATAAGAGCCAGTGATAACGTTGTTAAGTGAACGAATTTCTATATCGACACGATTGACTGAAACCAACGCTTTAAAAACCTCTACAATAGCGCTAGAGACATTAAGCCGACTAGATGTCACTTTAATAACCAATATTAATGATACATATTATCTGTACACAGCAGAATAAGTCTGGATAACATTTCATATTTGTGATATAAATGTTATGTTACGTTTCAAGAGGTAGGTGAATAAAGTTAACCAGAGCTGTTATTAACATGATAGAAGAGCAAAGGTTTATAATCCTATCACCCAGAAAGGAATCCTTTGAATCTATTCTAAATTGCTCGTATCCTGCACGAAAGCTTTGAAATAATTACATCTTTACTTGTTTTAATCTGAATTAACCGCACCATTCGCCATGGTCGAAAACAAAGTTTCAGCAAATGGGTCACGTTAGAATTGCTTTACGTTAAGAGATTAATTTAAAAAGACAACAAGCATACATTTACATATTTAAATTGAACATTTCAAGATGAACGAAAAGACGATATTACTAATTATTAGTACTCGACCTCGCTTTTCTTCAAGAAACAGCGACTTCTAATACATTATTACCCACTTTTTAAATAATCCACGAAGAGATCCGATTAATAGGGATAAAAAATGTTCAGATTCGACACAGCTTCCGTATGCTAACCATCAGTTCGACTTCTCGTACATTAATACCCTTTTTAAACAATACATGAAGAGACCCGAACAATAGGTATCAAAAAATGTTCGACATAGTTTCCATATGTTAACCACCAGATTGAATTCGCTAACATATTTATTCCACCAACCATACGCCGCGTGCGCCCATGATTAATCACCTACCTCTGTGCTTAGCGTCAGCGTCGACCGTACCAAAAAAATGCAGAGAAAGACATACTTAAACAACGGCAGCATCGAGTAATTGAAACAAAACGGAACGTCTGTGTTCAGTGTACAGTGTGTGTTATATGTATGTGTGTGTGTAGTAGAAGATCAGGACGAGGCACGATCCTTGAGCTGAACTGTGGGACAAATATACGAAAGGTTGGATAGATTTAGATCAAAGGCAGGTACATGTTCAATCAGGGATTGTAGAGAGCAAAGCGTGTCCCGTGGTTTCGGTGGTCGTCAACATCTTTCTCTCTTTCTCTTCTTCGTCTATCTCTATCTCTCTCTCTCTCACTCTCTTTCTTATCGGTGGTGAACCTCCTCGGTGCTCGCCCGGAAACGTCGAACAAAAACAAAAAATCCCTTGGACGTTCCACACGACGACCGGATATTCGATATTCGCGAATGTCTAGGCTCTATTGTTTCGCTTCCGGTGTGTCGTCGGCGTTCTGCGCGTTGTTCGATCGACGGTCGACTAAGTGACCTCTGGGTTGGCGGCTACTAGGCTGGCCCCTGGGCTAGATGAGGGCGAGCTTTGGGGGACAGCAACCGCCCGTAAAATGCCCGCTGGCGGCCTCCCGTTCACGCTTGCGGCGGCCCTGGCGTTCTGCAGCCTAATTGGAGAAACGCAATTCGTTCATGTAGTTCCGTTTCATCCGCGCCCGCCGCTACTGCATATGTGCATACATGACACTGAATGACCAAGCACTCTGAGGAACACGTCAACTACGTAAACAAACGAGCGCATCTAAGTCAGTGGTATCTGTCCGCAATTAACACGTTGCTCGAGAATCGGTGCGCGTTAGGCGAGAAGGTGGCCGGTACACCAGCCCTTTGATTTGGGATCTCGTGTCATTTTTGGTACGTTAAACGACGGGGCTCTATGAACTGGGACTGAAACGTTTGATTAGGCTACTTTGGAGGAAGAATTTAATATCTTCAGAGATGAATCATGTAATTTGTGAAAATATTCTGAGGAACGATGAGCGTTTGCTTTATAGATATTAACCCTTTGCGCTCCGAATTATATTTCAACTTCGTTACCAGCTGCTCCCAACGCTTTTAAATGATTTATTTGTAATTTATTTGCATTTTGTAATTTTCAAGCGTGTGATATCGATTTAGACGTGAAAGAATGTCGCGTGGAACAAAGGAGCGCAAAGGGTTGAAGATAATGTTTGCTTGGTAGCTTGAATATCTAAATTATGATGCGTTTTACTAAAATTGAAAATTCAGCACCGGTCCATAGAAAGTAGCAGTTTAACGCGTCAGGGGGTAGAAAGCCCAAATCAAGGTACCAATTGGTTATTTTTCACCAATTTGTCTGCTGCAATAATGTAAAACTCTGGTTAACTTAAAAATTCATTTATCTTATCGCGAAGGTTTATGAACACGAAATTTGTAAACTTTCAAAACATTTCAATCTGGGATCTGCTGGACAAAGCTTTAAGCCACATTCCCACATATACGACATGCGGTGTAACAGGTGTGTGACTTACTTAAAAGAGATTGCGTCGCAATATGTACCTCAACACGAATTGTTTATATAGGAACGTGACTTAAAACAAGATCTGCAGGATGAAGCTTTAAGCCACATTACCACATGAACAATGCGTAATGCAAAACACAATGCGCATCGCATATTCGAGGCACTTGAAACGAATTACTTTTCTAACGCAATACGTACATACTGATTGTCAGTATACGTTGCTTACATGTAAACGTGGCTTAAGGCAAACAAGTGACGTAACTTTGCTGGTAAACTGATTACGGTAAACTGACTTCTAGCGGTTCCCTTCTGCCTAATTTGCGCAGCAATAGTTTGTTCTTGATGTACATACACTTTTACTAAACGTGTATAGCAAAACTACATGTACTAAATGTAGATTCGTATGTGAATTTGATGTCTGAATTCGTACATCTGGATAGGTGGATGTGTGACTAGAAGAATCCAGCCCTAAGTGGTAAATATTTTACTCATCAGACCTAGGCAAATTTGATTTGAAATGGAATTAGGGAATCGTCCGAACTATTGCTCGAAAATGAAAATAAATGAAAATACTTACTTTACATTACTGCGAGAAACAAAATACATATATCTATACCACAGAGATAAGGTACGTTGCAAATTTACAAAAATTTAGAAATCAAAATATTCAATTTCTATAATCGTTTGTCTCTAAAATACAAATTGTCATATCAAACGTGCCTAGATCTGCTCTCTACGCTCTGTACACGCTAAGCGTTGCACGTATCGCGTGGACAGTTTCATAGCAACACAGAGTACTCATCGCCAAAACGATAAATCATTTCCAATCGCGTTTCCAAAATCTCTCCTCGTGGAGGTGGACAATCGTCGAGCAACGCGATAATTGAAGAATCTCGTCTCGTCTCTATGACAAGCTCCGTATCGTGAACGCTGTTGCATGTACTGGTACTCCGTAACACGATTAGAACATTTAAAAACAGGAAAGACACAAAGCACCGGTCGCATTCCGTAAATAAATAAAATCAAAAAAAAAAAATAGAGAGAAAAAGAAACCAGAAAAGAAACACAGAGACTAATCTCGAAGATGGTTACACGTTTTCTTTACTCTCTTCCCGGGAGAAACGATCGATCGGTACCGGGTCTATAAATTCGGGTGTCGTGAAACAGGGTGCACTGATCGTCCTGGTGAAAGCGAAAGAGCGGAGTTATCCTCTCGAGATAAGAGATTACGAGGGGAGCGATAAACGAGCAGTGTTTGCCGCGCGACAATCGCCCTACTTGTTTTTCGTTACTTACCGGTCGTGAATCGTCCCACGACAAGCTGCATTAGTACACACAGAAGAGGGAGACTTTAGAACTTTTAGATGTCTTTCGTTACGATAAGCCTTTCGTGTGCTAACAAGAAGTACTACATAACTAATAATGCGTGCACACCGTTGCAACAGGAAATGCAATTATGTGCACCGGCCGGATACTAACTTGATTTTCGACTGTCTCATGAACTGCTGGATCTTCCTGGCTGCCTGATGGGCGGCTTGCTGATGAACAGCCTGCTGCCTCGAGCTGGCCGACCCCGGACGCGACCGATAATTCCGGTAGTTACTTTGTATCACCAGCGCGGCTTTCGTGGCTTGTCTGCGAAACAGGAAAGTAGAGCACACCGTGAAATAAAAGCACCCCGAAGGACGCGCTCTGGGGAATGCGGTAACGCAGTGTCTCTCAAACTTCGACTCCCCCATGGGGTGCAATTAAATTCTTATTTTTTAGGGGGATCCAACTTAAAACCTTTTCAAAAAGAATATATTTTTGTATTAAAAGAATTGGTTGTAGAATTGAACTTCTTATTTTTGTGATATTATTCGAAACCATTTTTTAATGCAATGTAAGAAAGTTTTTGAACAATGTTCATTTGTTCGTGTTGATTTATTTGTTAGGGATGCGTAGCTTACAATTGGCTATAACACCTAAATATTTCGAACAAATAAATGAGGATACATCTGCAGACTTATAGAAGCGATTTTGATTACTTTTCGGGGTCGTTATTGTCCGTTACTTCTTGATATGAAAAACGGACAAATTCGAGACCTAACTTTCTACAGGCATCGTTTAGAATATTCTAATATCTTGTTTGCAATTTGCATTTAACCTGTTAAGCACGAAAGTACAGTAACCCCAGCTTCTCCCGTTTTCAAGTTTCTGTTTCTCCTTCTGAGGACTCACGGGCCCCCGAGGAGTCGTCGGGCACTAGTTTGAGAAACGCTGCCCCAGTGGATTCGTGTAATGAACGAGCCAAAAAAAAGAAGCAAGGTGAGGGTGGCTGGCGGGTGAAGCTTTCATCTCAAACAAAAGTCGTATTAATTTAATGCCAGGTTAATTTTGTATTCGGAACACCGCGGCGGCGGTAAGGAAGTTCCGAAAGTTTTCGAATTATTTACGATGCCAATTAAAAGTTCGGCTCCCCTCCGCAGAGGTGGACAGAACGAACTTGGGTGAAATCCGTCCGATTCAACTGGATCGTTAAATTGGCCCCCGCAACGGGTACGCCCTGTCCTCCCGCTTTATTAATTGCCGCTTATTAAAACTAACGTCCCAACTCGCGAAACACTGACGAGAATTTAACGGTTCCGACCATGCTCCTGGAACTGGTCGATGCGACGTTTCGTGCATGAAGCATCTGAAAGGACAATGCTCAAAAAAATGGCCACTTTCGGTACACACTGAAAAAAGAATATCGTTTATGTAACGACACGCTGCGTGCGTAGGAATCAGGCTACAGCAGTTATTTCGCACTGAAACTACCAAGGGTGTATTCAAACTTGTTATTAAAAGCAGTCCACTATCAACAATGGCTACACTGCAATTTTTTTAAATTACTTATTGTAGAAGTGAATCAATTTTATTCGTAAATTAGCTTGTTCCTTTTTCTTCTAATTACAAAGATACAGTTGCATGTATGACCTTGGTAATTTTAATGTTAATCGACGTACGATGAGAATATGTCAAAGTCATAGTTGCTACTCCTAATAACAATCTGTACCATGGCACGTCGATTGAATATCTAATGTTTCCTGATTCGTTACGATATACCGTAGAGAACTGAGCCATTTGGTCCGTCTTGTATGCACTGATTACAGTGTCAATGAAAGATACAGAATTCGAAATTAAGAAACTTTCACTGAACAGTGAAGTTATTGCACACGTGTTGCCTTCCAAGCATCGTAAAAATAAATTTGTCCTATCTTACACGTATTAATACGTATAAATCCTTATAGTACGACTTATTTGCACACGTGTGAAACAAGAGAATACCCAGACGTCATAAATTCAAAGAGTTTCTAATAGACTGAATTCCTTCGAAGACCAACTATCTCAGTTCGTTACAGTACAACCACCCGTTAGCGAAAACTTTCCTTTTCCGACCAGTATCTCACATGGTCACTTTCAACCATTGTTCTTTCCAGAAGGGTGGGGGGGGGGGAGGAAAAGGATGAGGGATGAAACGAAACTGCCGCGTCGTGTTAAGCTAGAAACAGATTACCTATAATAAGCGTACTGTTTATGTCGACGATAATATTGCTGAATGAGGACAGCGGCGTGTCTCTCGGCCTCCTCCTGCCTCTGGCGTCCCTTGTAATTTCTGTAGGCTTTCTGGATCATTCTGGCGGCGTGGTAGAGCTCCCTTTGCTCGCGATCGGACAGCGTGAGCCTGCTCAGGTCCGCCTCGCTTCCGTCGCCGGCTCCGTTACCGCCACCTGTCACACCCCCGCACATTCCAGAGCCCATCACGTTACCGTACTTCCGTTCGCCAGTATAGTATTGCCCGTTGTGCCCGTTTCCGCTGTCCAATTGCAGCTGTAGCTGCAGAAATTCGCAGAAGTCGGCCGTGGTGGGCGGAGGCGAGGGCGAGTCCGGTGTCAGACAGCTGCTGGATGGACTCGAGGGGCTGGCATCGGCATCCACGTCTGACACCGATGCCGCACCTCCGCTGCAGTCGCGATAAGAGTCGAACAATTCACCAGAATCCAGAGGCTGTGGAGATATCAGCATAGAAATGCGAGGTTAGTTTTAGAGGAAGAACGCTTGGATTGCTGAGGGAATGATGAATAGAAATCTAGGGAATGGGTAGGTTTAACGTTCTATGGCATGAGTTTTATTTGTTTTTTCGAGGAAGAATGCATGAATGAGGTGCGATCAGAATCTTGGTGTCCTTTTTTAAGTCTACATCTCTAACCCTCCAAGTGATCTCAGGACACGGATTAAACGAAACTGGGATTATGGAGGTGACGAGGGTCCGTTGCGTCGAACGATCGCTCACCATTTGTTCCATCAGAGCGTCCTCCAGTGGCGACAAGGGCGGTGCCGGGGGAGGTGGCGAGGAAGAAGACGGAGAATCGCCTTCCGCTCTCTTGATCCTTTCCGGTAGCGCCGCTATAATTTGCTCAGCCAATGTCAGCACCCTCGCGTCTTCCTCCCCTATAAAAAGGAATCACCACCCTAGCCAAACTCGAAAAAGGTGTTTACGGGACCGGCGAAATCACATCGATCACAACACCGAGGTTTGTTTTTTTTTTTTAAACTGTGAACGTATATATATATATATACATATATATATTTGTTTTTTGTTTCTCTTTGTCTTTTTACTTTTTGTATTTTTTTGTATATATATACTTCTAGTTTGTTTTTGTTTTTTATTATTTTTTTTTAGTTTTTTTTTTTTTAGTTTTCTATGGTGAACCAAATCGAACGTTAATCGAAACGTGTGACGCCCAAGTGAATTGCGGATTTATTCTCAGCACGGTGCGGAGAGATCTGTACACGACACGAATGAGAATCGTCCTCGACACCGTCGAGCGTGGACGGTTCGTTTCTCCGCTTGTCGGAAGCTGTTCCCGTTGCGCCAACGCGTGCAACCGACCCAGCCACGTGGTATCCGACAGCGTTCCGTATTCCGATCGGTCGATGCACGAGCACGCGGGTGCTCTCGCAAGCGCCGTGTCTCTTAGCGTCCAATTTTTATCACGGACGTGACGTATTGTCCTTATTAAGAACTCGTCGGCGAGCGAACCAGAGACGGGACCGTCGGTCTCACTCGAGGAACTGGTCGTTCGGGCCGATAACAGGCGGCTAAGAAAGTTTTTTAGACGTTACACAGCAATCATCCAACACCCAGCAGTTACGAAGGCCAAGCAACACCAATACTGCTTTTAAGCTGCAAGAGTTCAGAGGAGTTAGAGGACAGCGAGCCTGGACCGATCCGGTCGTCTCGTTACGCATAAGACAGAGAAACAGAGAAACGGAAAAAACAAAAAGGAACTTTTTTCTTCTTCTTAGTACGTGTGTGTGTGTGTGTGTGTGTGTGCGTGTCGTGGTAAGTGTCGTGTGTATGCGTGTATGTGTGCGTGTATGTGTGCGTGTGTGTATTGCGTGTACGTGAAACAGAGATAGAGACAGAGACAGATCAAGGGACGCAGTTTCAGCTAGGAACACTACGGAACGCAGCCCGCGCAGTACTGTTTTATCTAGGCCGATGAATCTATTAAGTTTACATTAGAAAACAGACAGAGTTACGAATAGTTACAGATAGACAGGCAGACAGACAGACAAATAGAAGGGGAAACGAGGAAGGTACGGACCTACAGTCTCCTGAGGGGTCGGAGCGCTCTCCATTCCCTGCTCGCTGAGGGCTAATGACGAGTCATCCTCTTGCAACAATTCCATGTTGTCCAGCAGCGGCGAGCCACCTGTGTTTTTCGATAAACCCCTTAATTGCTACGTTCTCCTGATTATGTTACGCTCGCATGACTTACGGCCTTTTTACTCTAAATTGTTACAGAGGGGGGTTCTTGGTGGTGGCAGAGGGGGCGGGGGTCTTCATGGCGCGGGGGGTGTAAGTGGGGTGAGGTGGTCGGGAGCACTTGTGATTTACGTGCGGACGTGAATGTATGTGCGTGTATATACGGAAGAGGGCAGTATAATAGCAAACGAGACTAACACAACGCCAGATCGAGACCGCTGTCTTGAGATGGCCTCCTAGGGCTAGGGCTGGCCGGTCGCAAGAAAAGCCTCTCGTCTTGCCTTCTGGCTTCGAGTCGATTTAATTCTTCCGTGATCGCCGTGTGGCCGTTCTCCGCCGCTAACTCGGTCGCGCTTCTATTCTGGCAATCCCTCACACGAAGCGCCATCGCGTTCCATCTGCGCAAACAGATTAAAATTTCTTTAGAAACGGGTCGATTAATTTTTTTGCAAATCGCATCAGCAGAAACAGCTAAAATTAAATTGAAAATTTTTATGGAAACGGTTAAAGATATCGGTGAGATGCATACCTATACAATATCCTGGCAGTATCCGCGTGTCCCGCGGCACAAGCCCAAGCAAGTGGCGTAAGACCAGCGCTATCTTGCCTGAGGGCATCAACTTCGGCATCTAATACGCTACTAGGATTTTCCGCTCTCCAGTGGAGGAGGGCGCAGGCTAACCTGGAGTAGCCCAATCCAGCGGCCAAATGCAACAGGGTAGGGCCACCGGATTGTAACGGTTCCGCTCCGGCTCGCCACGGACGGACAACAGCATCCTGAAATCCAGAGAACGAAACAAGCTGAATAAATAAATAACCACACCTACCAAAGAAAAGAGAGTATTGAAACGTTAACACTTGCATCAACACTCCACTACCTCTTAATTAATTAGTTCTTTATTTGTAACGTCTCGTCCATTAGATCATGATCCTGAAAGGATAACATAACTCTGGAAATGATTGTACAAGAAAAATATAGTGTCAGGAGAGAGTACGATAATAAAGAATCACAAAATAATAGAAAATTTCTCGTTGTACGTGCTCCATCTTTCTCGTTTAATTTGATTTTACTTCCGGTGGCATGAGATAAACTCTGAATAAAGAAACTGCCGGTCAGCAATGTGTTAAGATGATACCAACCTGACAATACGCGACTAGTCGCTCTTCCAAGTGAACCGCGGGTGACGGTGGACCAGGCCCCTGAAGACGAGACTCCACGTCCGCCAAACGGTCCAAGAGAGCTCTCTCTGGACTTGGCTCGGACGTCGGTGCTCTTCGATACTCGAAGGCAACGCTGTCAGAGACGACGAACCCGTCGCACGCGACCTGAAGAGACGCTATGCCTGGAGCATGAGCAGGACAACGGCAACGCAAGACACCTGGCTGCACCAAGCAGGCTTCAACCGGTTCAGCGTCGAACAACACCGAATACGATTGAGAGTTACTGCCACCGGTCCAGGGGCCAGCAACCAATACCTGCGACGAAAACAAAATTCCTGTCACACGATCTATACAGACATAGTAAAATGCATATTATGGATAAACATTCGACATCGGAGCTGCTTGATCCCAAGCCTTCTTCTATAGGAAATAGATTTCAATAGAAAGGCGTACCCGAAGCAAAGCCTACTAGAAAAGCTTTACCAATGAGTTTTCTAGCAAATCTAGGATCTAACGCCTTAATCATGTAAATTCCCCTACATTTATTTTTTACCTAAACTACTCACTGATCAACCAAATCAAACGAAACTCAGTAAAACAGATCTTACCTTCACACCACCCTCGGTGTAACTCCACTCCGGACTATACTCCGCAATATGGACGGTTGTTCCAGGATGACATCCCACGTCGTTATCGGATTCGCCTCTCCCCTCGGCCTTGGTCTGTTCGGCCTCGAAATCGTGCAGCTCCGGTAGATCGCCAAACACGTCGAACGCGTCTAAATTAACCAGAACGTCGTCCGACGAGTCGATGAAGTCCATCGGGTTGATCATGCTATTGTCCGCCGGTGACGGCGACGGGGAAGGTGGCACCATGTTGGCGGATAACGTTCGCTGGATGTCCTCTTGACTTAGATCCAAGGTCTCGGCGAAATCGGTGACCTCTGTGCCAGCGCCACCAATTGGCAACGTTTGCACCGAGGAGCGATCCATACTCTCCTGGGCGTCGATCTCCTGTTGGGTCTGTTGTTCTCTGTCGACGCTCGTCTGTTGTACGATTTGTTGCTCCGTGACCTGTTGCATCTCCACTTGTTGGCTTTGCTGCTGTTGCTGCTGCTGTTGTTGTTGTTGCTGCTGCTGCTGTTGTTGTTGTTGCTGCTGCTGCTGCTGCTGGTGATGGTACGGTTGGCTGTTGAGTATCAGAAGACCGCCGCCGCCTTGAATCTGTTGCAAACTTAACACTAGAGGAGCCGGCTGTTGGCTTTGAGTCGTATGGGAATGTCTTGAGTATACGCGGGGAGCCGGTGAGGCTGTTGTCGACGTTTGCTGACCTCCGGTAGTCGAGGAAACCTGATCGTTAACACGGGAGAAGAAGGGAAATCGTGAAACGGAGTTCAGAAACAAAACACCGCGGACCGAGCTATTGAATACCTGAACGAGTTGCTTGGTTTCAATTCAAGCTTAGCATTCGAGCTGGAAATGGAGGAATTATGTTAATGAAGTTATTCGTGAGTAGACTGTTGATGTTTATGCAAATTCATATTTTTACAGAGGACGAATTGAAATTTAAGGAGAAGCGTCGTAGCTTCTAACCAGAGTATTTTATTTTTGATATTTTTGATATTTTTCATTTGTACACATTCTCGTACATCTTCTCATATGTTCACCTGTCACAAGTGCATGGGCAACAGTCTGTTCACAAAAGTATGGAATACGAAAATTCGAATTACGAAATTGAAATTGAAATGAAAGTTAAGGTTGCTATTAATGAACTGTTCAAATGGGATTGTGTTCCCTTGAAACCAAGAAATTCGTTGCTTTCTATCGTCAAGGATGGCCAGGTTGGTCTCTCCGAAATGCCATCCTCTATACAGGGTGGGGCACTTGAATGGGAACGCCTGAATATCTCCGTTATTTATGGTTCTGTGAAAGAAACCTTTAAGACTAAGTTACGCTGTTTAAAATGGCACGCGTAACAATAGGAGAAATTTTGTCGTTGTAAATCACAGCGTATTATTGAATCGAAAAACCATAAATTGTCTCAAAACTAGACACCTCTGCCGGTGGTATGACGTTGAATTTTTTCGATATACCAAAAAATTAGGAAATGTCAGGCCCTTGGAAATTTCTGAATTCTACGAAAAAGTATTACTTATTCATTGAAGCCTTAACCCCTTGCACTCTGCGCCATCTCGTTGCAAAATGTGCGAACAGAAATCGCATTCCATAAAATAGATCTAACTTTAAAAACATGTCTTTTCTGGTATTATTAAACTTGATTATAAACTCTTAGAGCTTTCTTGAAGCGTTGACACTACTGCAAATATAAATCCTTTATTTGTCAGACTTACGACGTCCCTTCATAGGGGACATCCGAGTGCAAAGGGTTGAAAAGACGATTAAACAAATTCGTACAGTGTTGTGTTTCTTCAAGTGCCCCATCCTGTGTACGGCAAGTGTCGGATCCGGTTACCTGATTGTCCGGTGTTAGTCTCCTAGGTGCAAGCTGAGTGCTGGTGGTGGAGGAAGTGGAGTTCGCTCGCTGCCTGTCCAACAGTTGCGAAACTATCATGTCGACGGGATGATTCGAGTGTTGTGTGAGATGAGGATTGTTCGGATCGTCATCTCCACCGAGGAACATGGGTCTGAGTTGCGAAGCCAGCTCGTCTCGCGTCCATTCTTTCTTGTCTGGCGGCAGTGCGAGACACGGTGGCAGCGCCGCTAGCTTTGCATCACCGTCCGGGTAAGGAACGTTTAAGTAGTGAACGAGAACGACGTCTGGATTCTGCAGTAGCCAATAACATCTCCGATGAAACGTCGGAAGGATTGCCGAGTGCACGTAACAGCCGTAGATGCACTCGACCCCCTGGACCTGCGATTCGACCGAGAACAAATCTCAACTCCGACCGACTCCCTGGACCGCGATCACTTTCGTTCGTTAAACAAATCGCTACCTTCAGTTTCATATGATCCTCCCGTGTAGTCTTGCCGTCTTTTCTCTTCTTCCAGCAATAACCGTCCCGCCGGTAACGGACTTTCTTTCTCGAATACAGTAACATCGAACCACTGCGCGGTCGCACCTTCACCTCCCGACTTTGCCATTCCGCGTGCCTTTGGAAACTTATCAGAATGGCGGCGATCTCCTGATAACAAATCGTAAGGTTTCAATTAACATCAGAACCGGGCGTGGTATTTAAGAACCGTGTTATTATCTTAAAACCCGTACCGGCGATTCCCGTGTAATTTGTCGACAGAGGGAAACAACCGTAGGACCAGGAAACACGTTGGAACGCGGGCATGTCGAGTTCCCTTTTTGGCACGAGGGCCAATTTGCACTTTGTTACCGTGTCGAGGGCCCTGGACGTGTAATTATCTTGCAACCGGCAACGGTATTTTAAGGACATTTGTTTTCGGTCGCGGAGAAGTGTTAGTCAAAGAGAATATTCAGTCGAAGGAGTTGGCACTACAAACAACTGTTTCGCTTTATTGAACGTTAAACTCGTGTGAGCATAAAATTACCAACGCGTTTAAAAACTGCTTCGAATCGCGATACGTGATTCATTTATACTAAACAATAATTCGAATTTTGATTTAGTATTCAACTTTCCTTGAGACTTGTTCAGTTACAATTTCTATGAGCAGTTTGACACAATAAGGAACCGAAAGTATTGCAATATGACGTGGTCACTAATTACCTCGTAGTTGATGTGACCTTAAATGAAGTAATTAAATAAAAAAAAAAAGTATCGACATTTGCAGAAACATTACTTTTTGGTCCCCCTAATATAACCTGTATCGCCAATTAAACAAGATTAATCTTCCTTGAATATCAAATTACAGTATCATACACGTCATACATATCATACATCCCTTCCCACGCAGTGTTTCGTTTTATTCGATTCGCGTTACATCACGGGTACGCGACACACTTAGAAAGTGCAACCGGAAACTTCTCAAGATGACGAGGATAAGGGAGCCTCGGGAGAGAAGTAGGATACACGGATTCGAGGAAACATATAGACACTCTTCAGCCAGCCCCGCTGACATCTGCCTTTTCCGTGGATTTCGCTTACTTTTGCAAATCGCGCTGATACATCTCCGATCTTGCCGCGATTCTCGCGCTTCGCGGTGTCGGGGAGCCGCGCAAAATATTCGCATACATTTTCGCGGGCCGCGCCGAGGGATTCCCGCTGTCGAGGGGGGCATGCAAAGTAAGGGGAACGGGGTGAAATATGAATCGCAAACTCATCGTTGAAAATCATCCCCTGGAGATCGTTTATTATCTGCGAACCTTTCTCGCGGCGTCTAGATAAAAGAGAGTTCGCGGACGTGTTTGAATAATACGCCACGCGGGTCAGAAGCGAGATTTTCGGATTAATGATTCATCCGCTGGAACTCTGCTGGAATCTGTGGCCGATGGGGACGAGCCAGAGTTTAGGGGTGAAACTGCGTCAATCGTCTTCAAAAACAGATCAATCTTGGAGAATTTTTAACATGGAGACGATTTAATGTAGAAAGCCCTTTGAATGTGCGAATAAAGACAGTTTGAGAAGGTACTCTTTCGAGGTCATTTTTATGATTTTTTTACGGTCAAAGTAATTGACGTAGACTTTTGAAATTTTGTAGATTTCTTTATATATGTACAGTCGTTCCCATAAATATTTGTACCCTCCATGCCTATTGAAGAATTTTGACTGAATTAAATAATAGTTTTGCTATTACCATATGAAGTTTTCATTATAGATATGTATATGAGTAAGCTTATGCATGTATCTTATGCGAGAGCAGTAAAAATGTTATGGTTTCACTGCACTTCCAATGTTATTTTCGATGTAGTCAGAGATATAAGAAAAACGTGAAGAAAAATCGTCCCTGAAGAGATTAAGGGAAGATTTCATTTTTTCACCGAACATGTAAGACGAGAAATGGAACCTCGTAACCTAGAGGTTCTTCGTGAACTTACGAATGAAACTGCCTGAATATTTAAACAATTTTTGAAAGCTGCTCAGGGTCCTCGAAACAACTGCGCTTTCGACGTCTAGAGTTGAAACTCCGTTACGGTCAGGAGATCGCCTGGCCAGGACCAATTAATGGCGACACGACCCGTCTTCCACCGCAAACACCCTACCCCACCGTTGCCAGAACACCCTGTATATACAATTACAGACGAACACTGTTCAGATTTCGCGTGGTTAATCATGACACGTCGTTCTCCGGCACCCCGGGACTGCACGTTGCGCCGTCGAACATGCAACCTCGTGAGAGTTGGAGTGGAGAGAAATAAGGATGGAGAAAAAAAATACGCGCAAAGGGAATAAGAGAAAGAATTCGGTCGTATAAATATTCGAGGAACGGTCCCGAGATGGTTATCCCGCAATTTCCATCGGCGAACGACAAGAATGGAAGAAAGCAGCCTCCCAGGGAAAGGGAGGGCAAAAAATTGAACACCCGGAGGTGAAATAAGTAAGTGCGCGGCCAGAAACGCCGCGGCACGCGATCTGACGTGGGCAAATGCAAATCGAACGCCAAACTGCGGCTGATTCGCCTAACCATGGAAAGGTGGCTGGCAATAAAATTCTACCGGCGTTGATATAAAGTTCAGGCGGCGCTTCGCGTGTCGCCTTCGTTTGGAAAATCGCTGCCAATCGGCTCGACTATTCCACAGGACCATAGATTCAGTTTGTTATTAACGCTGATTAATCTTATAAATCCTTGTTTTTTTATTAAATGCAAAAATATTTGACGTGGTGCTAAATTAAACAATGCATGAAACCCTCTATGTCTATTGAAGAAATTTGTCTAAATTAAATGATAGGTTTGATGTTTTCGAATCACTGTTTTATCGTAAATATGTACACGAATAAACTTTGCACATGTATACATTTATAATGAACAATTTTGTAGAAGAATTTATGAAATACTATTTGCTATACATATATTGGCTACATTCGGAATTTTACATAATATTCCATATTTCGAATGGATTTTTACAGAAGCAATATATCAAGGAAATCCTCTTATATGCACGAAGAGGTATTCAACAATAAAATGATATTATGTACACAGGGTCACCGCTAAACTTGAAGATCCGAACGAAGGTCGAACTTATCCCGTTCGGTCCATCTATTGTAACAGCCAGAAAAGAAATTTGGCTCGCGTCTTTATTACCCCGTCGAATCCATTGTTAATTTCAACCGTCCGTTGTACTAACAACCGACACAGTTCAGTCTACATGAAATATGATCCACGCAGCGTACTGCCAAATTCAAATTCATATTTATTACTATTTCTTACAGAGACAGCGTACTTAATCCAAATAGTACACGTTTGCTTGATGCTTCACATAATTTAACAATATTCGAATAGAGGTGTATCGAAAGAGAAACGTTTTCAATCCTCTACGTAGTCATCCTCGAATGAAAACTTAAAATTTCCATGTACAAAAATTATATTTTGTATCATTTGACTAGCTCCGATTGAACTGAATAACATTTTCTTCAACTGTTTTTATTGAATTATGCATAGTTACTCTTACATTACCACATCAGTCCCCTTTTCGATGTAATTATAGCTAAAACTAGTATAGTTAATTTCTAACAGTCTCTAACCCTTTTGTAGGGTGCACCCTGTATGATAGACAGCAATACACAACAAATTGCATTAAATTCTACTAAAAAATTGCACTGTACACGTCGAAAGAAAGGATTCCGAGATTCGACGAATGTCTCCGGTGCAATATCGAGAATAGTCGAGGAGATATCGCGAGATAATTGAAGGTACACGGCCGCAACCGGGGAGGAATTTCTCGTACGTTTTCCTCTGACAGACAGTCACTGATTGGGGGTCGCTCATTTGGCAAGCGGAACCCACAAATCGTACATTACAAATGAGGTATGGTAAGATCACGCTCGCTTGCGGCGATGTCGCATTACGCCGACGAATCGTGTTGGACCGTTTAGGGGTGGAGAGTCGGTCGTGTTTCATTTCCAATGGTAACGAAATTACGGCGAAAAGGATAACGCGAGAATACGTTATCGAAAACAATACCTGAACCTTGTATCATTAACAACAGTAGTTATTCATTTAAAACCTTGGTATGATTCTCAGTTCAATCCTTAGGTTTGATGATATACGTAAAATAAAAACGATTACACATTAAAGGGGCACGGGAAAAAAAATAAGCTATTATTTCAATTTAGAGGAAATGTGCGATTTTGAATACAGTACATTGGAAAATTGTACATTGAACCATTTTTTTTTTTTTAGTTTGGATAATACGACTTCTGTGGTCACGTGAGTTTACTGTATATTAACAATAATCAAATTAACAAATGGGCAAATTCGAGAAGTTCGATATTCGGCTATTTTTGCCTGTTGCATTTAAAGCACCTGGCATCATGACACCCCCTTTGCAAGGGCACTAGAAGACAACGAAGTGGAAACATTTTTCAAATCAGTCAAAAGAAGACTACACAATATTCCAGATGAATAAATATTCATCTATTTATTGACACCGCCGTTAATTTTCCCGTAGGAAGAGTGGTCCTTCAAACGCAGGAGTCCTTCCACGTATAAGTTTAGCCTAATCCAGAACAGTTAATTTAAGAGCAATGGACTTAACCTCCCCAAATAACTCGAGGGACGTAAAGCATTCTGGTATACCCCAGAAAAAAAAAGAATCAAGGGAGGTGGAACACATCGCGAGGTAATGTACGTTGGAATAAAATTATCGAGAATCCCTGTCTCATTCTGGAAGATAATCGTCGAAGGAAAGACCAGCGGAGAAGAAGGTAGGAACGGAGAAGAAAGAGGGAAAGAGGAACAGAAGTGTGGTTCGGAGTGCTTAATAACTTTGCACCGTTCCCGAGGGTGGGCCTTGGAGTCTCCAAAGGTTCTCCAGCGAACGTGGCCTGGATATAAATATTCTTAACGAGGGATGGATGAGAACGAGCGAGATGGGTAACTGGAGTGGCTGGAAAGGGGGAAACGGAATAAGAGCCCAAGCAAGGCTCCGCAGCCATTAGACCTGCCGAGCACCGACAACGAGGCTAGATAAAGCCAGCCCGCTGTGTTCCATTGATTTACAACTGGTTAATTGATCATTTGCATTCTGTCGGGGATACATTGCGCGGCTGTCCGCGCACAGAAACTAGAACTTCTGACCCCGACTTTCGCCCGTGAATTCCTGAACACCCTGCACCCCTCCTCCTTCGATCACCTCGACGTTTCGCAACACTTTTTCGTCCTACCGTACCTTCTCGGTCCAACGGCCCTCCCAAAATGCATAGTCGAATAAAAGTGACGTTTAGATCTATACAAATTTATTAAAAGACTGGCTCTCTGTAAAATGAAATATTAACCCTCTATGGGCCTAATTATTGTTTCTGCAGACAATTTGCAAGGCGTTTACTTCGATATTTCAGGTAGATACCAACCGTCATCAATATTGTTATTTTATTATCAGAGACATTATATAATTAAGACTAAAATTATTTGATAAAATATCGATATATTAGCATGTAATCTGAAAGTTACATGAGCCCATAGAGGGTTAATGTGACGCTTTTTTCTGTTATTATAAAATTAATAATAATCTCAATAATACCCAACAAATTTATATTTATTTATTCTAATTATTTTCATGTTACACGAAGTAACCACACACTATTTAAGGCAACTCAAATATGTCTGACTAAACCATATCTCAATTTCACTCTGACATCAAAAGCAGAGGCAAATTTACGATTGAACTATTCCTGTTTGAATCTCGTTTCTAAATCCACGTTTCGCTACCTGTAATTTTACCAAGATAAAACCCAAGAGTTTCGACTCTGAGTCTAATCGACTAATATTTCGGCAGGTGTTTGTTCGATTCGAAGTCATTTCAGCTAGAGGGTAACAATGGCCACGCGAGTAATCACGTAACAAGCGGAATTATTATATTTGTCGAGCGTATTAATAGCTTCCGCGGGGCAGCCGTATCTTAATTCAATCGGCCCCCGGAATCGCGCCGAAATTTTCTCCACGCGAGACCTCCCCCGCGTCGAAATTGATTTTCCACGCGTTTACCGTATTTCGTAACGTGCCAGACACGAAATGGGTCAGGCAACGCGGGGAATAGTTTAGCTTGAAAGATGGCGTCTGACAGCGCATATCGTTACGTTGCGTGCAAGGTCGGGTTCCGTGCAAACGCCAGTCAGGACTCTCGAAAAATTTTTGGCGTGACACGACTCGTAATTGCGTACGTAATGGTCTCAAGTTCGTGTTGCTCGTTGCATTTCTTTTCCTTTCTTCCTTATTTGCTTTTTAACCTCGTAGATCAGGGATGAACTCGCCCCCAGCCTTTTCAAGTATTCGGTACTTTCAGCTTATTATGTCTGTTGTATATCTTGTACACGTTATAATGTACTTATACATCTGTTCATTTGTAAATTATACAAACTGCATGCGTTTTGATTAACATCTTCAAGTTTCATATGGCATCATGATGTAGGTGGATTTTAAAGTACTCATTAAAATTCTATTTAAGTATTGTATTTCTTCTTCGTTTATACCAAATAATTTCAAGCACGTAAATAATGTACCTAACTCAGAAAGAATACATTTTAAACATGAAGAATTTATGAAAATGTTAAAAAAGGAATTTATTTTTAAAGCTGAATGTTAAAAAGTTGCTGACTCCTTTTAGTCCATAAAGATTTCTTTCTTAAAATTAGATCCAACATTCTCGAAACGTGTATCTTTCGAGGAATGCACCAAAATAAAATCAATTTCTAAAAAAAATTGTAATTTCCTGGCCCTCTTAATTTGCATTTAGACAAGCACCTCGCCACAGTTCCAGCGTAAGCGACCACGCGCAGCCTTATAATGATGAGGCATCCCTGAAGTGAAATGCGGCCTCCCAATGCCAAAAGGTTCCCCACCCCTCGTGTGGATCGTTGCGAGCGAGAACGGTCCGCCACGTAACGTGTCCGAGACTCGAAGAAGGTCAGCCCGCGTGCTCTTCGAGCGGAGAAATGTATAGATCCTTCAAGATACGACGTAGGAACCCATAGATTCCTGCATTCGGTTCAACGGATACGTAAACGAGACGCCTTCTGTCTCGTGTGTTGCCGGAAAGGATGTATTCCCCTTGATTTACGAATGCGAAAGGCCCGATAAATCCGACCCTCCTTCCGACGCCCCCTCCCGACCGAAGATGGTGCGTCCTTTTCGACGCTTCCTGTTTACGACACACGCCTCGAAGAATATTATCGTAAATCTATCATTGATATGAGAGCGATCCGCTGAATTAACGGGCTGCTTCCTCGAGTCCCTCCCGAACGCACAGAATTCTGGTTTCAGTAGTTCGTGACGGTTCGGGCAGACGGCAGAGCTGAGCTGCCGCGGCGGGCTAAGTAGAATGTGGCGGCAATGGTCAGACAGCGGAGATATAACCGTTTGGGAGTCGGATGATGAATATTTAGGTGTGCGATAATCTTTAGGACCAAGTTATAGGAAATACAAATGTGCGGATGAGACGAAATTTGACGATATGTTCGATCTTCTTAGCTTATAATGAAAGTTCTCTTTCTGAAAGAAGCTTGAAGTACGAGGAGCAAATTGACTGAATAGCTTGTAATGTCGAAGAAGTGTAATAGCCACTTAGATAATTACTCTTTGGTTAATTTAATTATTTCTTTAAACCAAAAAAAAAAAAGAAATTAAAAAACTATCATAGAAAATACTATTTAAAAAAAAAATCATTCACACAATTTCACGCATTTGAAATAAAGCGAACGAATTTATGCATCTGCTGTAAAATTCTGATTAATCGAAAAGCAGTGAGAGATTAAAAACACCGAGTTGAAGCATTTCGACGCGTTAAAAGTTTCACGCGAATTATTCCAAACTTAATTCGCTTCGAATATCGTAAGAAATGGTTTCTAAGAGGATTTGGGCGAGCTGCTAGAATAGATAGAGCTAATAAAGTATTCCGACGGTTATAGAGAGCGGATAAGTGCTCTCGAAGTGCCTCGTGAACGCGGCGTCTCTAGTAGTATGAACCGGTATTTGATCGGACAGAGAAAAGCGACGGGAACACGCGATGCAGGAATGTCAACATCATACCGAAAATTCCTGTCAACGACGTCAAAACATACTTGCGGGTTTCCTAGGTCTGACAAGTGTATACCGACGCGAGAACAGTTTGGCGAGCGACGATACAGACACAAGGAAGTTTGCTTGTTCCACGGATAGGTCGAACACTCTCGTTTCGTACCGTTAGCAACTAGATCGGCTTAACCTTCCAGCGTGGTCGACTATTTTTGAAACACGAGCACGGCTGTTGGGTGTGTTACACTCTGGGTTTGCCCTTTACCGGATTGTCGATGACTGATGCAATTTTGCTGGGTTTTAATTAATGAAACGTATTGCTCAAAGTGAAATTTAGCGTGTATTAACGAAATTTATTGTTTGGAACAAAATGTGGTGGCTTATGTGAGAAATTATTAAATATTATTACAGAGGAAGAGATAGTTAATCCACCAAGTACTAAAATATACATTCGAAATTGAAAGACATTAAATGAGAAAAATACTTGTACCATTTTTAATTTTTTTAAATTGGAATTAGTCGTATAAATAGAACACGTTGAATATCAAATTCCATCTATGAACTGCGATACAAAAGAAGTGTAGTAGAAGTGTATCGACAATAATCTGATCGAGGTTCATAGTATTTCCTAATGAACAATTAGCGCCATACGACCTTCTTAGAAGACCTACGCCTAGAAAAATATTTAAAATATGAAAACTAGGATTGAATGCTAATACCCTTTGTGTTTCTATTGTAAAAGCTGTAAAAAATTGTCCTTTTTCAACGAATGCCAGAAATTCTACTCGTGCCCCTTGTGAACCAGAGTGTTAGTAATTCGCGTCTAACATCTATGATAAAAATCGTCGATGTTCCGGCGAGGACTTGGTATTTTCCGTAGATGTGGAACAGTAACGAGGTGCACTACCTAAAATTACCTCCTCCCCGGGCCAACAGGAGCGTTCGATTCGAAAACGCAATCGCAACGGTGGTCAGAACCGAATAGTGCATCTGAGAAATTGCATATCGATGCGCCCCACATAAACGTTCCGGTGCACCGGTTCCCTTCGTCATCTCGGAAAAATTAGCCAATTTCCCGAACCCTTTGTGGCGCACCGAATAACATCGAATGGATGTTCTTTCGCCAATGGCAGTCCACGAACCAATACCTCATAGGGTTTCTTCTCGTTCGTTTCCCGACGATCGTAAAACAATAACGAGCGAACCATCTCCACGGGCACCGAATCACCCAATCATTTCTCCTCGATTTGTGTTCCTCGTTAAAGGAACCTTCTATCTTCGGAGCCCGTAAAAAGGGACTTGCTTCAAGATTTTTTCGGGGAAAAATTGCGAGAAGAAAGAATTAATGAAGAATACAGTCGAGGATAAGTTAAAAATGTCACTGTACCTGAACCTCGACTCTTTCGCGGGATTGTTTATAGATTGTTTTGCGACAGAGACGTCGAATGAAAGAGTAAACGAGAATTTTTTCTGGCGCGATAAGTTTGTAAAAATGTCGATATTTAAAGTATTTGAGGGTAGGCTGCCACCCTTTCGGATATTCGTAACGACCTAAAATCGACGGCAGACGGATGTAAGCAAATATTGACCTCCGCGACAATAACGGCCCCCGTTTGCCGAAATCAATTTCGGCGTTACGTTCGAATACAATCTACTGAAAAATAGTCGCGCCGGAAATTGCATTACCGACAAGCGCAAACTAACGTTTAATTGCGCCCGGGCTGTCATTGTGTACCCTGGCAAACTGTAGGCATTCAACGCATTTATGCTCCCCAGCAAATCGGAAATCAATAAGCAAACAGAAACATTGTTTTCGGATCGATTTCCGCTTACCGATAGACCGCCGGTGGCATCGTGTGCTCATCAATTAAACGAAATGTTATCGGAGAAAACTGACGGAGCTCCCTGTGTCAATCCAAAAATGAAAAATCAAACTGTAATCCTGAATCCCATAGAAACGGATTAACCGCGAATGATAAACGCGCACCGTACACATCGCGAACGAGATCCTCTCGTGAAAAGCACCACGGCATGGTAAGGACTGAAAAAAGCTGATGTAAAGCTCATTAAAGCTGGTTAAATTCATCTACAGAATTGTGTAATCGAATTTCTTCTTTAATTAAATTAAATAGTACGAATGCCCGCATGTAGGAATCACTAAGTTTAAACTGGGTAAAAAAAATAGATTCTATGTTAATACTCTTATTGCTTAAGGCCTCTAAAATATTTCTACCAACTTGTATTAAACAAATTTCAAAATTTCAATTTACCATGTATCGTTCCTGAGGTTCAAAGCAATAAATAAAAGCCAACAGACACAGGTACACTGATCAATGGATATGGAATACTATGAATCAGATTTTACTTCATTTTTTTTAATTAAATGATATAGAATATATCATATAGAATATGATAGAGTCAGTATAGAAGTCGCCATACAAAATTCCATCAATCTCTGACAAACCACCCCTAAGGAAAAACCCAAGCCAGGAGCCAACTCGCCAACGTATCCATGCATACAATTACAATCATGTAACCCTCGCCTTCGAACTATCAGACTCAGTGCACCTTGTAACACCAAGAACGGAAAAAAAAAATGAAAGGAACGGAGGATGTCAAATTTTGACCGACAGCTACACTTTCTCAGAGTTAATAACAGCCAGGAAGGTAATAGCTCGTTCGCTATTAAATTCCGAGAATCGCATGCAAATGGCGCGATCGATTCAATTCCCTCTTCCTTTTTTTTCGCGAACCAAAGACAAAAATAACGAGATCTACATACCGCAACGTGTTCCAGATTTCAAACGCTTATCCGCCATTACGGTTGGATAGCAGATTAATAAATCAACGTCATCGGCTCTCATTACCGATGCTAAAAGTGCGAAACAAATGATGTGCTTTTCGCCGAGTGGGTATGTGTTAAAAGTTATTACTATAATTCCTCGACCGGAATATATATCCGACCTAATGTCTCGTTACAAATGGGATTTCATCAGGCGACGGCTATAATAGGAGCGAACGAGGCACGATGGGAATCTTGGAAGTTATCACCAGCCTGGATACGAATGGCGAAGACGAGAGTACGAAAAGGGACACCCGTTGGAAACGGAGGAGGGAGAAAGAATCGATAAAGCGAACTGAAACAACATACGTTCACTTTTCCTCTGGCCGATAAATTTCTATTCCGTATAATCGGGGGCTATTAAAAAAAAAAAAAAAAAAAAAAAACCTCCGAGCTAATAGGAAAAGTTTCCGCGGAAGAATGCCGCCATCAGCCACGAAATTGATTTGCTTCGGCGAACGGAACATCGAACAACTTTGCGCTCGTTTGAAGTTTAGACTCGATTACGGCCTGTCTCCGATAACGACTTAGAATTTGGCATCGCGTCAATAAAAATACGTAACAATAGACTCTGCGTTCCGTTGGATTTTGTAAACTCGAATTCAATTTCCAACCGATTGCCTCGACGGTTTAACGGAGCTCTGTAAAAATACGAGTGGAATCAGAGCGGAGCATAATTTGAATACGCTCGACGATGTTTACTGGTACGGGTTTCGCCGTATTTCCGCGAACTCTACATTAAAAACTGTTTCATCGCGTCTTTGTACTTTAGAATAGCTGCACAGGATTGGGTGATTGTTTATTTTGGGTTATTGATAACAGATAATTAATAGACTGTGGAAATTCGTATATATACAGATGAAGATAAATAATATAAACTTAAATGAAAGTACGTCTTATCCTCTAAACGGTATGACATGTTTATTATTGTTGCTATTTTATGGACTTCTGCATTTGTCCACATTCGGACAGGTTTCCCTGTATTTTCATTTGTCATCAACACATAAATATCCACAGTCTAATAATCAACTATTACATTATATTACATTCAATCAAGCATAATAAAATGTACGCACAATACCTTTTCACCTTCACTTATAACATAAAAATCTTCATTATACAATAATATTTAGCATACATGCCCCGCTTGCAAGACCTACACTTCCTCTTTACCAAAGAAGCTACTAAGCAAATATACAACATAAGAAACTAATAAACTTCCCTTAATCAAACATAATAAAATAAGCACGATACCCTTTCATATCCTCTTGCAACATAAAAATCTTCATTACACAATAATATGAATTAACAAACATGCCCTGCCACCAAGCGAATGTACGATCACAACAAACGAGTAAACATCCCTTGGAAGTAATTTCCAGGGGACGGTCCGATCGCAGACGTTGCAAAATTCACCTCGGCAACGTTTCGCGCGTTCCATTATATCCGGTTGCGCACTTATTTAAAAAAAAAAAAAAAGAAAATGCCCGGTGTCGGACAGAGAAAGATGAGAATACCGAGAGTCCCTGGCTGATGACGTACTCTCATATGCTGTCAGAGGGTCTCGCAAAAAATGGCGTTGTGGAAACGAAGAGGGGTGGGCCGGGGGATGGAAAAGGCAAAAGGTGCGCGAAGAAAGCGAGCGAGAAAACAAGATCACGGGTACGAGTGACCCCGGCAAAGGATTTCGGGTAGGGGCTTAAACTTCCCCTCCCCCCTCCCCATCTCGTGTGGCACGAAAGTTGCTCCGTTAACTTCCCAAGAACTTCAACCCATGAATAGTTTCGCGGGTATGAATCGCTGATGCGGCGGTCTTTCATCAGTTCCGCTCCGCTCGGATAGCGCGGGATGGGGATGGGGAGGGGGGGGGGGTGTCGGAAGGGGGTGGTTTTAAATGAAAAAAGAAATTGACGCAATATCAATAGCGATACATCGTGCCGCCGCTTGAAAATTTTCCTTTCGGCCACGATAACGACGCCGGGGTTCATTCATATTTATGATCCCGCTAATTTTACATCGAAGTTACGCCCCGCGAAGCCAGACACTCGCGCGGAAGATGAAAAGATGTTGCAGCCCCGCTCGAGTTCCACGTTGACCTCATTAGCGATGCATATTACGCCGCAATAGATAAGCGAGACAAGGGGGCGGAACGTTCCACCTCGATCCTTTCGGGGATCGATTAGGAACGAGCTCGAGATCGAACGATGAAATCGGAGTTGGTTTGGATCGGTATAGAGGCGGTGAGGGTAGGGTTCGATAATATTGAGCTGCTTTGGTGAAAGAGTAGGTAGATGGGGAGATAATATGGAATTGTAGAGAAATATTTTCTTGGGATATCTGGCTTCGAGTTGTGGTGCTTTTGTATTTTGGTATCGATATGAAGTTTATGAAACGAATATAAAATGAAATTTAGGGATTTATCATTGATGGAATGAATGTTATTGTTGGTGGATTTATGTACACTCGGGGGTGGTTTCGCGAAAATATTGAAAGAAATTAAGTTGTAGATAAAGATGTTCGCGAACCACGTTATCTGATAAAGTTTAACATAGACAACTTCGTTTATAATGAGTAGACTGCGGATCTGTATGCATTTGTAGAAAATTCGAATGTCCAAGAAACTACAAAATGCAAACAATATGCAGGAATATAAAAAAGATCGAAAGTGAAGTTCGTGTTATAATATCTGCAGAATAAAATAAATTCCTATTTAGGTTCAAGTTTTAATAATGAGTCTAATAACGAGTGATGGTCATTTATAATGAAGTTCTCATTTCGAAAAAAAATTCGAATTAGTTGAAAAATGTAGAGTGAAATTTTTTCATTAAAAAAAAAAACATTGTATCCTCTTAATAAATTATCCATCAAAAGCATAGAGTAAAGATATTCGAAGATATACCGATACATAAAAAAAATACACACAAGGGATCGATTCGCCCCAAAGAAACAAACTAGGTCCTAAAGCTAAAGCTCTGGAGGGTCCCCCTAACAAACGTGCGCAATTTCCTCGATAAACTGACGATTTTCAACTCTGCAAACTACCCTCAAATGTCACGGTACCTAAAACAGTTGCTCTCAGACCATCCTAATATATTTATCCCTGTCTATATCTCCAAATAGAAACGAAAACGTGGGCTAACATTGTCCCCCGTAGTGGGTCAGGAAGAAAGGGCAAGAGGATACAAGCGCAGAGTATCGAAGATCGAAAAAAGGGTGGAAACCGGATAGGGAGAGAGACTTATCGCGATAGTCAAGGGGGGGCAGCAGGCATAGGCTCGCAATTGGGTTCGACTCGACGGAACTGAAAACTCAACTCGGCTCGGCTGAGCTCTCTAGCTGGCTCCAGCTATTGATCGAAGGCCGACCGGGGTCAGAGTAGCAGTGGACTACATCGGTACACCTACGAGTGCACGGTGCTCCACGTGTTGGTATGTGCACCCCTGCACACAGAACCGTCGCCTGCACACGGACGGGCCAGCATCTATCCTCTCTAACCGCCGACGCTACGTACGAGCCACCAACGGCGTTGCGACGTCGACTATTTACTTTAACGGTTGTGCCTACTGGAATTCCGTGTAAATGCATCGACCATTTCGCTAACTCCGTTCACGAACAGTTTATCGCGAACGTATTAACGATGTCGGCGTAATCCGCCCGGTAAACTTCGACCCCTCGAAGGCACGAAGAGCTATTACGACGAAAAAGAAGACCGCCGTTCCTCGTTCTCGAATCGCGAACGGGGAGCCAGCCTCGGAATCTTAAATTGTTGCCAAATTTGTACGCGAGTATCGGGCTTCGACGAACAGGAGATTCGTACTCTTTACTTTTTTCATTATTTAAACGTCGACCTTCTCTTGAAGACGCGATTGTTGATTTTGTAGTCGAGTTCGTGTTAGGAATCGACGAACAAGAGATGATCTTTACTTTATTTTTTCAACAACAAATTTCTTCGATTGGTATGTAGGGTACGAATATTCATGGGACTGACTGTATATATATGTTGTTTTATATATCGATTATATATCCTATTGTAAGTATCGACTCTTTTAAACGCGACTTAAAAAAGTTCGACTTAATGGCGAACGGAAATTGGAAATCCGAAATCGAACAGTTGCCAAATTTGTACGCGGGTTCACGACAGGCATCAACAAGCAAAAGATCGTAGATCGCAGTTTTTGTGCTTTAAATATTCGCCTCTCCGAAGAAGATCCAAAGAATGGGGCCAAACGGAATATTGTTTGGTTTGGTGCTCGTCAAGATTACTTCCTGGCTTGGATTTATTCCAAACGCGTGCATTACATCCCTTCTTACACAAATTCGTAAACGTTTTCGAAGATCCATTACTGCGAACAATTGTTACTCGAAGGGATTCTTAAAATAGCACACGTGCGAGACATTGCGGAAAGACATAGGCCCCCGCCGTGCTATTCGCGATATCCGTCTGACTATAGACAGTCTATTTCCCCTTCGTCTGTTCCATTTCTGTTTTACCTTGCACTCTACACACGTATCTTACATCTATTATTGAACGTCTTTATCGCGGGCATAAGTAGCGTGCACGTGTACGATGATACAAAGAAAACTTTCGCAATGACGAATGTAAAATCTAACACCGAAGTTATTGCATAAACAATTACGCAGATGTGAAACTTAGTGGCTCGATTTTATATCAACGATATATCGACTGTTTCTGTTCTCTCTGGCAGGAATGGTTTTAAATCAGTGAGAATAAAGTGATTCTAATATTTATTGGACAATTTTAAAATTTCAAGAACGAAGCAAGGAATAATTACATATATTTTGTTTCTACAAATATAGAAATAACAAAACGAAGACGCGATTTTGAACGTTTCTGTTTGTAGATAATAACTTTTACGCAGAAACTAACCATCAAATTCGCAAATTATATAATTATTTATAAAGATAAACTGAAAATAAATTAAAATTTTTAAGTATATATTATGACCAATTTATTTTGAACTTCTAAACATGTACGCCTATAAAATCTAGCAATTAATAAATCACTGATAAACAATCAGACCATCAACAATTTCATTCGTACTTTGTACCGTCTACAGTGACGTCAACAAAGAAGTCTCGTTAAACCAACGAAAGTTTGAGGAAGAATTTACGAGAATATCGACAGTTGCTTTTAAGATTCCCAATTTATGCCACGATTCGCTCCGTTCGGGTTTTGAAAATTTCTCCTGAATGCGATGCGAGAGGGCTCTTTATGCGACAAAGTGAAATCTCTTTGTAGCACGGTTAGCGAAACACGCTATATACCCGGTTGGTGCAGCTAGGAAGCGCATGCTCTTTTGTTGGAATTCGACTGGAACTTTTTTATTACCCGTTTTTCAGTCGCGGGCCCGTGCTAGTTGAATTCAGCTTTTCACGTTTTCCTTAATTGAGAGCGGACGTCCAGGGTTCGGGCGTACGAAGTACCCTCTAATTTTGTTGTCGAATTTACAATTTAGAACACTCGTAGCTCTTCCAAATTGCACGATGTATACAGATATATTCCCAACCCTCGTCGTGCCCTTTTTTTTTCTAATTACAACCGACGCCGTATGAGTATCAAATTATACCGCTGGCGATGAGTCGAATCGAATTTCTCGGTTTGTCGTGGCGGGGAAATTAAACGCGTAGAAAAATTTAAAGAAGTATGTTCCTTTCTTGTTAATGTCTTCAAGGAGCAGCAAAAGAAGATACATAAGTATTCGTACCTTCTATGTCCATTGAAGACATTTGTCTAAACTAACTGATGGGTATGACGATGGGTGTGGTTAATATATATTAATATTTAAAATATTGTAAAGAGAAGGGAGATCCATCTATGATATATGTATAGTATATCAAATTCCATGCATAAAATTCTTTATACAAAATCTCTTGAGGTAAAAATATAAAGTAAAACTATACTTGAAGAGAATTTTATGTGATATATACTAATATATGAAATATCGTAAAGAGAAGGAGGATTCATCTACGATATATAGTACATCAAATTTCATATATAAAATTCTATGGAAAGAATTCTGTTCTTTCATCTATGAAATTCTTTATACAAAATTCTTGATATACGAAGGGAAAATCTCTCGAGGTAAAAATATAAAGTAAAATTACCGATGAAATTCTTGCACAAAGATCTAAAGTAAAAACATATATAAAGTAGACAGAAATTACTTATCAAAAATAACATTCTAAAGTAATTTTAACATCAAATATGTGGAATGAGTAAGAGTATACCTAGTAAGTGTACAACGTATAAAACACAAAGTAGAATGATTAGAAAATCTCAATAGGAATACAAATAGTAAATGAGGTTTCCTTCAGGGGATTTTAGAATATTTTCAAATATTCCCTTGTATTTTCCCCTTAGAGCGTGAATACCTCTAAATTCAGTACGTTTAATGCTAACGATAAAATAAATCTGGTAATTAAATACCATTTCGAATACGATTAGGATCGTGGTCTCTGACTCACCTCGTTGGTGTTCCATCGGTGCCTCTGAGTTGGAAAATGCTCGGCTCGTGGCAGGGTCTCCAAATTTTCCGGAAGTTTTATCGGATCCCCATCTAAACAGACCAATAAAGACGCGATGAAAATGCCACCCCCGAAACGTCTGATATTTCGCGTGGAACGGTTTCCAATATTCGGTGGCAAAAGGGTGGTGGGGTGGGCAAGGAGGAAACTCGATATCCCTCTCGACGGTTTCGTTTATACCGCGGCTCTCTGTATAACTCTATCATTCGAGTGGCCGACACTCGTAATCTGATCGTTCGCCGTATCACGCGAGTCACCGTAATTCGTGCATACATATTTATTTCGACGAAAGCTCAGACGTTTGCGTAACACATCATTAGCCGTGTTTATATACAACGGATCGAGGGAGTTATCGATCGGTACGCGTACACGAGCCGTCCACCGAGCGCAAGAGTAACCGACGCTAACGAAAGTAATTCACCGTTCACGTGCATAACCTTACAACACCGTCGAGATATTCAAATGCGTAATTAATTCGTAAATGAAAACAGAGCCAAGGAAACGTGCCTTCTATTTTTACGAAAGCTCGCGTATAAACACGTAGGCGGTGTTTCCCGCCGATAGGAGCCCGATGGAGTAAATTCAATTTTCTGGGTCACGTGGCACGATTCATCGCGAGCCATTAACCGGACACCGTCGAACGCGAAAAATAAAAAAAACTGGCGACCGGTGTTCCGATACGTCTCTGTCTCTCTTTCGTTGCGAGTTCTCACGAGGGGTTAGGGGGTGGAGGGATGTGTATAAATTACCCCAAATAAATTACGCGCGCATTGACGTTTCGAGGCATTAAGGAAACGACTGTTCGTCGTCGAAGGGACACGGGGGAGGGCTGAAATATGTCAGTTTACCGTCCCCAGGTTCGCGTAGGAACGTTATTGATATCACCGGAAGTGCAGCTGCACTTTCTCGGCACCGTGGTAATTTATTGCCAATACCTTCCGCGCTGTTATGAATTTTCGCGGCGCCTCTCGCAGCCACACGGAACCCTTGTTCGGATATAAAGATGAGTGATATCTCAATTTCGACGGGGAGCGGTCGGACCGTACGGGCGTTAAATTTTAAAAAGCACCACGCGGTAACGGCGAGCAACTGAAAAGAACGTTGAAAATAAATCGTCCAGAGACTGGACTCGGAATCTCGATGCTCCGACGGAGAATCCGAAAGGAGGAAACAAAATAGAAAAAGAAGAGAAAGGAGAAGAAGAAGGCAACGAAAGGCATCGCAGTGTATGTGCAAGACGCAGCCAGACGCGAGGCTAATTATTGATCAAATAAAGTGTACCGAACGTTATAATGGCCTTCGGCAACTTTGCAAAGCGTTTTCAGTATGTCTGTGTCTATAATGATAAGCAAATATAAATAAGAAAGCTAATTATGGAAGCGAGAGGTATGAGAATACTTCTCGACACCTAAAATTGAAATAGGATTACGTCGTAGAGAGACATGTGACTTACGCGTAAGAACTGTGCGATAATTATAAAATCAAAAGCAATAATCTACTTTCCGATCGATTTGAGAATATAATGAGAATGTAATACACTAGTTGAGAACAAAATTATTTCTTTAGATTTGATATTAATAATCACTATTCAGTGATATTCCTGCACCTAAGATGTATTAATGTGATAAGCTACTCTATTAAAATTATTAATAATTTCTCTCCTCACTTGTAATTCGTTAGTATTGCAGACAGTAACGCAAAGGCGGTAGCGAAAAGAACTGAAATTTCAGTAAGACGTTTTGCAAACTCGGTCAAGAGCATTTTAATAATCATAATTTTGATAGTATGCAGATTTACATTAATCCCACCATTTAATTATTTATTTTGAAATTTCAGTAGAAAAGCTTCGAATCGACTTTTCGACAAACCAAAAAAACTAATAGAACAAAGAAAATAATGTGATCATAGTGAATGCATATTTGAAAAGAAGAAAAATGAAAGCAGATCAACGGCTGTAAGCTATTAGCAGTGACTTGAAATAACATAAGTAGCTATTTCGTAACCTTTAATCCGATAGACGTTGTGTAAAAAACTGTTGGCGTTTCGTCCAAGAAAGACGGACTCATCGATAAGGCTAATCCAGCAAACATCCCTTAGACGCGTCTCGATGCATCCCCCAACTCTTACAAAAAGAAACACTGGCAAATTGAAAGTTACGAGATACGTAGCTTATATTAAACAAAAGCAATCCAAATTTGGCTCGAGAGTTTATAGATCTTTATAATCTAGCAGCCTGAAGAGTTACATGCCCCTAAGAAGACTAAAAATAAAATCTTGAGAATCCTTTTCATCTACAGTCAATCACATAAATATTCGTGCCCTCTATGTCTATTAAAGAAGTTTGATTAAATTAAATAATAGTTTTATATTACCAAATGAATTTTTCATTATCAGTATGTATATGAATAACCTTATACATGTATATATTTATATATACATCAACATATTTATACAAACATACACTTGGAAACATCAAATCCAGCATTTAATTTAAATAAATTTCTCCAATAGACAGAGAGGGTACGAATATTAACGAAACTGACTGTAGATCATTAATTTTAGTAAATTACATCGCGCTCTCAAAGGCCAAAAATCCTCTCCCCTGTGTTGCACGTTTTTCTTAAAGAGTTAAATCTCCTTTTCAAGCATCTCGATGAGAGAGTCCCCCGATAAAAAGCCGTTGACACGTTGATTGCCAGACAAACGCTCGTAGAAAATTTCTGCGTGCCAAAAATATTGCATCTACAGAATTAAAAGTTCTACACTTTGTTTCTATTTCGTTTAAGCGTAGAGAATTCATTGGCGTGTTGTTGGCGACGGACAACGTGTCAAAGCGCAGAAGAGAAACTATAGAAAGCCATCCACGGAGCCCTTGAAAGCCGTGGCATCGCGACGAGCGATCGAGAGCAATGTGCGACCTGGCGGAAAGAAATTCTATGAGCCTGCTCGTCTCTGGACTAACGGGGATCAGGACTCACTTGGTGCGAGCGGCGTCGGGTAGGTCGCGTGATAGACGACACGCTGTGGATTCGAATGATTGTAGCCCGCCATTTCCGTGGCGCTCGTCCGAGCTACCGCTTCCTGGATCTTAACGATCGTGGCCGATCGTCATCGTCCCTGAACGTACGCGAACCGCGATCGTTGCTGTGCCCTCGCTGGCATCCCCGGGCTCCTCGTGTGTCTGGACGTGCGTGCGGCTGATACGGCGACTCGACCGTGGTCGGTGTTCGCGATCCTGGACCGTGACAGGCTGCGGGGGCACTCTTTTTGTCAGGAGTGCTTGCTGCCGGGTTCTAGGATGGAAATACGACTCGCTTGACGTTGCCCTCTGCGTGAGGCTCGTGCACGTGGGCAGTGGTTCCCCTTAGAACGGCAGGACATATCCCCCGAAGGATCGTGTACGCGAGCCAGCTTGTCCGTTCGACACCTGTCTACCCTCGGTTCGTAGTCGGGTTTGCTTTCGAGTTTGCGAACGATGAACTCGACGAGTACCCGCGGAGCGAATAACGCGACGTTCACACGGCTACGACACACGTGGAGATTGACGGTAAACCCCGAGATTACGACCGAAGACCTTTTATATTTTTTTCGCTTCTTACACCTTACTCCCTCTCTTTCTCCTCTTGACAAGCTTCTTTGTGCTAGTATAGAAAACTGGAGCCCCCGATTTGCGTTAGATACACCACGGGTTACCGGAACGATTCTCTATCTCGCGATCTTCACCTTTCCACCCTTCTTGACCCTCTTCGACTTTCGTCACACGACGTTGCGATACAGTCCTCCTTTCTCCGAATCTCTCTGACTCTCTCGCCCCGCAGACACGCACACAGGCACACACGCACGCACTCTCCTTCGTTTGTTCTGTCCCTATATCAAACAATCAATCAATCAATCTCTCTCGCTCTCTCTCTCTCTCTCTTTCTCTCTAGCCCTCTTTCCTTTGGATTCTTTTTTTTTTTTGTAAGTATGTTGTGCGTTCCGGAGCTCTTATTCGTCTTATATCCTAAGTTACAACACTGAACCCGTCCCCACCCGGAGGGACAAAATAATGTAATCACACAGAGTACAGAGAGAACTTAAAAAACGAGATTCGCCCCGCGGCTGACACGCGTATTTACGATCGCCCCTCGCGCGTTCTTACGTCCTCGGCTGCCTTTTTGTATTCCTCTTCCTCACGCTGCCCTTTCCTCGCGTTTGGCCTTCCCTCTTTCGCCACTCGCGCCTCACCTGCTGCTCTTTCCTCGCTGCGTTCGCACACTTCCCGACCTGGTGGTAGCCTCGGCAAACAGTCGATCCTTAATCCTCTTCGCTCCTCTCGCTCTCTCTCTCTCTCCCTCTCCCTCTCTCTCTCTCTTTCTTTTTTTGATTCCCAATTTATCCTCGTGTCCTTCTCTCCGCGCGTATACAGGCTTCGTAACGATTTACAGGGACTGGAAATAGTTTACTTTGTCGTTATGCGGTTCCGTGTTCTTGTATTGTTGTTGTTGATATACTCTTTTCGTTTATTTATTTTTTTTTTATTTTGCTTTACAGAGGTCTAAGAGTTTTCCTTTTTTTAAAGAGTAAGGTAAGAGAGACTTCTTTGGAGACGTTGCTGTGTATTATTTGCGTGTTATTTAGTATTATTTACAAATATGTATGTTTTTGTTTTTGTTAATAAAATAGGTTCAAATTAGTCTTTGGCCCCGCGTGTCTGCTCCCGAGCGGCGGGAGCCGCAGAGTGAGCCAACCCGCGACTCTCGACCTCCGTCCATCGCCCCTCTTTTCGTCCTTCCGCGACTGTCCCCTACCTTTATCCGCGTTCCGCCATTTCATAGCCCCCGAACCCCCCACCGCCGAGGCCAGTCCGACTATCCAGCACCAGCCACAGCCCCTGTCTGCCGAATCCCTTTTCCTTCGACCCACCCCGCCAACCCCCGACGATCCTATCCTGCCCCCACCAAGCCTATCCCGCTGCACCTTCCTCAACATCCAACCCCCACCGCGCTTCGCGACTACCCTCCCTATCGCTTCGACCACCCCCTACTACCCTCGCCGTTGCAACCCGTAGCTTCTACTACGTGTTCCTGTTCCACGGCAAGGTGCATAAACGTAGCTATGTGTACGTGAATTCCCGTGTACGCGAGCGCGTTCGTGTGCAACGCGAACCGTGTGTACGCAGGGGATACACACTCCGAGCCAATCCCGCGGAGAACCCGCCGATGCTACCCCTCTGGAAAACTCCGGCGGAGTTGTAAATTAAGGATTACCTAGGATGCAAATTAATGCCTAAGCGCGCGCGTTTCTACCTAGCCGCGCGCGGATGCCGCGGAGCTAGGATCCTCTCATCCTCCGCGGACTTGGAAACGGAGTGTTGCTCCGGCTGTCGGGCCGCGATAATCGATTGTTATCCGACCTTCTGCGGCATTCAGAGCCACGCGGAGAACAAACTCCCCGGCACGAGCGTTTAACCTATAAGTAGCACGGCACGACGGAGATGGGCGAATTTATCGTCGCGGATACAAATTTCGACGAATGGAAGGTAAACGACGAACGGTAAGTGTTTCGGTGTTTCGTTTGGCGAGGCTGGAATTTTTACGTGTTTACAATCAGTCCTATAAATATTCGTACCCTCTATGTATATTAAAGAAATTTGTTTGAATTAAATATATAAATATATACATCTATAAGGTTAACATTTATTTGAAAACATTGAAGTTATTATTTAATCTAGACAAATTTCTTTAATGAACATAGAAGATACGAATATTTATGAAACTGATTGTATTTCCTTTTCAATGCTTGGATAATGCAACACCACCCACCCCTAACGTACACTCCACTATCACATAAACCTAGAACCTTATAAATTCTTTGAGAACAACCCCCACAAAATAACGGTTTCTCTCGTCACTTCGTGTGTCTTTATTAACAGAATATTTCTTCTCGCGCGAAAGTCAAGAATTTTCGCGCATAAGTAGTCAGGGGTTAAATGAATCCGTTACGTCCAAGGACCCGCGGTTTTTCCAGCCCCGTGGATTTACGAGGCTTTGGGTCGAGCCTGGGGGGACGGTCCTGGGAAGCGTCGCTCCGAAGTAAGCAGGCCGGAAGAGGAGAGAAAAAAGACGGAAAAGGGGATGAGCTCGCGGCGGTGGCGAGAATAGAGTTTTCTATTTTTCTAATTAGCGGGCTAGTTTAAGGGGGAGGAGCTCGATTCGGCGATAAATCGGCTTCGTAACCACCGTGGCTCGAAAAGAGTGAGGAGACACCCCCGGGGTTCTCTGGGACGAGAAACAGGACTCCGGGAGGTGGGCCAGGACTTTAAAAATGTAAAATTGCGGTGATTCAGCATTCATCGAACACCTGACATCCTTCCGACCGCCAACGGGGAGGAGTTTCCACGAGCTGTCGATAGTTGCGTCCGGGAACTTCCAACTGGGGCCGCGACTACTTGTCCAATTTTTCTGTATTATTCGAATATTTGAATAATCTCGTGATCCAAATGTTCGATGGATTGTGACACGAATACTCGACTGGGGGAATATCGAACTGTTCGAATGTGTGAGTGTTTGAACACACATTCGAACACAGGTAGACAGGTAGAACCTTTGATGCTTGAGCTAATTAGAGGGGACATGAGTGCTCGCATAAAGGAGTTTTCACGGAAGAGAACAACAAGTGGTTAGCACACGACTAAATGAATATAGTGAAAATAAGACAATATTAAAATCAAAAGTAAAAGAAGATGTTGTGTTAGGTCTTCATCCAGGAACTAAAATATGTAGGTTAAGTACTATTTAAGAATTATTGTAGTGGCATTCCATCGAGAGAATGCTGTATATAACTACATATTTTAAATATTATTCATTGGGTTGTCTGAAAAGTCCCTGTCGGTGTTTGGGACAGGTCTGAATATATCCGAATGGTTGATAACAAACAACATGTTCACATCTCTTAAACGGTGGAAAAGTTGTGGAACAAAATGGTACCTATATAATTCGATAAACATATATCAAAATTCTAACGTGCCTTTGAATTTTTCTTAAAAATTGCCACGAACTTTCTGGAAAACCCGATAAAAGTAATTATCATAGAACCATTTTAATAGAATTATCACAACGGACTGAGACTTTCGGAGCAAATGATACCACTCGTGAAAAAGTCACCCTTTAAAAATACCACAGAAAGAGGTCAAGTTGTCGACAGACACAGATTAAACAGAGTATAAATAAAATATACCTCCGAATCGAGAAGAATGGCGATGCCACGTTCCAAATCATATCAAATTATGCGCGTACTCGCACCCCTGCCAACCCCCCCCCCCCCCAAGGAAAAGGAGGATGCGAATCGAACGTTCCGACAACGGTTAACAAATCGAAATCGCCCGGAACGAAAAAGAAAGAGGAGCCCCCCTGGAGACGGACGGTAGAGTGTAAAGGAGAGAGAAAAAAAAAAGGAAAATCAAGCGAATAGGAGAAAAATGTTGAGCAGATTCTCTCCCTCCTATTCGGGGACACATAGGCGCAGAGAGCCCAGGCGACCTCTCATCCCCCGTTTCGCGCCGAGACCCCTAAACCATATTCCGCTCACAACCCTACGGAGTCGTGGGGGTTATAACCGTGCTGCCTTCGCGCCCTGGCACACGTATTTTCCACACGTGTGCAATGACAGCCGTGCCTTTGCAGCAGGACTTGCAAGCTAGGCTATACGGAGCTATAAGCAGGGCATGACACAGCATACATCGGATTCTCGCAGAGGGTTCGCGTCGAATTTTAATGGAGGTGCTGCCATCTCACAGTGACCCCTGCAAATGGACCTCTATAGATATCGGCGAAAGAGGAACGAAAAATAAAAAAAGAAAAGAAAAGAAAAGAAAAGAAAGAAACGAGGAAAAAGAGTAGTCGACGAGGGGTCGTTGGAAGGGGTTGAAGGGGGTTGAAATCACTCGGGCGACGGGCACGAGAGCCTACTCCCCCGTATCGCGAATCTGATTAATGGATGGGATTCACGGGCGCGTATTTATATGGATTTAAGCGGCGCTTTCACGCACGCACACGCACGAACGCCGACGCACCGCGAGCCCCGTAAACGGTTAGGTCTGAATTAGGCTGTCGGGGGCGTGCGCGGTCTGTTTACAGCCAGTGGTTCTTCGCCAACCGTGTCGCGAATGTTTGGCGTTTAATTTGTGTATATCACGTAACAGAGGGTTGTAAATCAGCTTTTTAATAAGGATTTTATTAGCCAGACACGATTTGTTCTTAACCTTACAGTGCGTAATTTTTTAAACCGGACCAAACACGAATAACACTCCACCGCAAAAATTCTAATGGCAATTTAACACCACGTGAATTATTTTTACATTCCAATTCCGAGAAGTGTCTTCAGTCACTTGTTCGGCCACGTTAGAAATAAGTATAAATAAAACCTCGTTAGTGTTAAGGATCTTCCAAACCGTCCCACAAACTTAAAAAGGTTAAGAACCACTGGTTCGCATGGACAGGGGTGCTCGCGCGCGCGCGCGCATCGTGGCATGTGCATTCGAGCACAGAGGCGAGGGGGTGGGTTCCCATGGCGGGGTCGTAGATTTTCTCGCATAAGCTCGTAATTTATCCAGGAACTCGTAATCGAACGGATCTCGTAACGAGGCTCTCGCTGACGAAATGAAATAAGCCTGGGATCTGCTCGAACAACTTCTCATCCCCCCCCGTCCAAGCCACCCCTGCTCGCGCGCGGCGTCGATTTATCGACAGTCCTGTTTATTATTTGGAATCCGGCGGGGCTTACGTCGCTTTTTTAACGATGTCGCCGCTAATGGGACGAGAATGTTCTCCCGTTTTCACTTTTTCAACCCCCGCCAACCCCCTGGAGCCAGCCGACATCGCCAGCATTTTTCCGCCCGCGCGACGAAAGGATCGTTGCACGCCTCGCGTCCGCCGCGTCGCGACGTAATTCCAAGAGACTGTTCAGTCTTAATATAGTTCGGTATAAACGAGGGGTAGATTTTTTAAATTGAACCACCCTATGGGAGACTGGGTTGATGGATAGATACTATAGAGTTTCATTAAGGAATATCGTGTGTTATTCTGCAGAATAATGTGGAATAATACGGAGTGATGCAGAATAATAAAGAATAATATAGAATAAAACGTGGAGTAACAAAAAATCCCGTGGATCCCAATGAGAGTACGTCACATAGAGTATTTAAAAAAAAAAAAATCTTGTAACTTGTGGTTTGAATTAGTTTGAATTATGATCGGAACAGGAGCTTGTTCGTACGAATAGGTTTGATGTGAAGTCTTGACAAACTTTATAAAGCTGAAATCACAAACTAGTTACCTATTGGTTAGTAATGATTTTGAACATTTTTAGAAGAAAACATCTACCGCTGTCCGCGCGCTGTAATATTACAGCAAAGTCATATTCTCGGTCATTGCTTGAACGAATATTGTTAATGATTAATGTAACTATTAATCGGTATTATTCGTTCGACATGTTTCGAGATTTTTCTAGATCTGTCTCGTTTCATGCGCATCACTATTGGAGATTAAAAAGCGTTTGCTTCAACATTTGAATGTCAATTTATAATTGACCAGCCTAGCCTGATTCTCGTCGATTAAAAGACCTCTGGAAATACTTGAAGGTTGATCTATGTATAATTAAATAAATCAACACCGATAAACAGTGAAACACCCGAGTTGTCCTACCGATTAAAAGGCGTCTGCGAAACATTTCGAGGGGGTAACAGCCTCGTGAATTACCGTCAGGCACGTAAATAGCCATTACGAAACAATTAGCGTCCCTTCGAAGGGTAATCGTTCGTCCGGATTTATAGTCGGCGATTCTCCCTTTTGTGAAGGGAGGCGCGGTATCAGAACGGGTAAAGCGACCTTCTCGGAACGGTGGTATTCTTCTGTTGGCCGAAACCGATAAATCTGTCGCGAACGAATTCGGCTGTGTGCGCAACGGCTCCATTTCGACGGTTGGTCGCAAATCACGCGGAACCGCGGTGCATGCGAGTAAACTCGGCGCGATACCAAAAATTAGTTGGCGGTCCAACTCCGCGGAAACAATAGCGATCATTTCTGACCGGTCGCTGGGTATACCATGCATGCTCCACTTTTACGTTGCTTATCTGAAAATATAACGTCTCGGTCTTCTCGTGACTCTGGGGCCGTTCTTAAACCGAATGTGGACCCTACGCGAGGACATCCAAAGTCCAACATACTTCGCTTGTGGCTATAGAGTATAAGCTAAATACATTAAACGTTTTTAAGTTTATCGTATTTAAATATTCGCGTAGAAGAAACATTACGCTATTGTACTATTATGCTATCATTTCTTTCTCGAGGATAGTGCAAGTAAAAAAAAATTGGACAAATATCCCTCGAATACGTTTAATGAACGCATATTGGAATAACAATCTGGAACTTCGAGATGCGACTAGAATCAATATCTCGATTAATATTGTTTTTATTATAATCCATCAGGTGAAAAATTTCCGAAAAATTTGAGCACATTTTCACGAGAGAATAATTCACTTTCACGACTGAAAATACATCCTACCCAAAGAAATACACGTTTTCTAGGGCCTGCGGAAGCTCTTGAAAGATCTCTGATACGTCTCCTTCGACGTGACGTAAAAAGAGGCGGCCGAAGCCTTTTGAATGTCCAATATCGCGTCGGACTACTTTTCTCGCGATTTAAGAAATAAAAAAAAAAAATTACTCGCAGAGAGCCAAATCAGAAGAATTTTATGGGTGGCTGAGCGCAGCGACATCTTTCAAAGCCAAAAAGTAGCACACGCCGATGGCTCGAGCTTTTTGCTTCGTAATTTCTCGACGAGTGTAAAAAAGGTACTCCTCACTTGTCGCCCATTTAATGGGACATGTTTACTGTCACTTGAGACGCCCTGGTTAACGACACCTGCTTCGAGTCTAAATCAGAGTGCGCATAATTAGAGGTGAGGCCAGTCGAAAACAATACCAACCTGCTACAGAAAATGGCGTAACTGGTACTGCTTCGACAAAAATGTTTCGATACGCAGCTAAGGCGATGGTATCGATGGTTTGTTCATTAATATGAATATATATAGTATAATTAATTAGTATAAGTACGAAATCTGCGCAACAACTAAACTCTTTTATTCGTTTATTTGAATGTAGGTTGACTAACTATATCAACATCAAAAATACTTAATTCAAGGACGCCTAATAAAATACTATAATAAATACTGTAAATTCTTCGCTGAACCGACATAGTCGACCGACAACCCTAAGCTCGATATAATCCTAAGCTAATCGAGCAAGAGAATTTTCGGTGTGTCCCAAGAATTTCGATGTTCAGGCGTTTAATTAGGTCGACGCGCGACGCTGAAAGGGCTAATAACCCAACGATCTCATGCGTTAAACGCGACATAAATAGAACCGTCGCCCGCTCATCCCCCGTCGCTTTGTCCAGCGACCTTAAGGGATGAAGAAATAATTTGAATTAACGAGCACCGGCCGCCCGATACGATCTTCTTAACCGACAATATGATTCCGAGAGACCTTCGTCGAGTCACTTAAGCAAATTGGAAACGTTAATCGGATTTGATTGCTGGCCAGATCCCGATGATCGACTAGTCGAAGGCGCCCCCTCGGAGGGAAAAAGTTTCGCGGCGAGCGGAAAGCACTAGAATGGAGAAATTAAACGGGTCGAGGAAAAGGAAAGGCACGACGGGACCGACAAGGAGCGTTTCCCCGAGTGTGACGCTCACTTTTTAATTGGCTCCTGAACAGTGATAGCGGTTGAAATACCGAAGCTAATGATATACCTTTTCAGCCGTTGGACGGTTAACCCTTTTGCTCGTAACGCGCTAAATTTAGCACGTTGAAATAAATTAATTAAATGGCTGCTCGTTACGAACGAAACTTATGATACTGGACGAAGGTTGACGTTACACTTTTTTGATCGTATTTTCGGGCAAAGTAAATTCTAAGGTAACATTCGAAGGATTTTATTTTATTAGATCGTGACTCTAGAGTATTTAAATATGATTGCGTACTGTTTGGTAAAAATCGAAATTTTCATTAAAATTAAATATTTCACGATGGAATAAATATCTAAATTAAATCGCTACTGAGTGGATTCGATCGACATCAATTGTTCGAATAGAATTCTATCCCAAGGGGAATTATTCCCAACAATGATAATTTATGTAGTTCATAGTCCAGACTAGTGGCTGGTGAGAAATTATTTTTTATTATTAATTTAACACAACAAACATCGGTTAACACGCAAATAAAGTCAATGTTCTTTCGTACCAGAGGCAAAACTTGTATCTCGTACACGAAAAATCACGAGCTAGGAGATACGTACCGCGAAAGTTTCGAGAGAGTGTATCCTCCGCTTTACAGTCAACATACGCAAATGAGGCTGTGACGCAGTTGATATAACCGTGCGCCTGCCGAGCCACTTTTTTCCGCGAGCGGGTTAAAATCCCGTCGGGAGAGCGCTTAATCCTTTTTTTTTTTAGTCGCACAATTTTATTTATTGTACCATACAATCCGCACTTAACCCACTTGTGCTTAAAGTAAAAGTTTGAGACCTTGTGAAAAGTGCAAATTCCAGTAGCCGAGAACGCAGACGTAAACAATAGCGATTACCTTATCAACGAATACTCATCGCGTATTTAAATTCGGAGTCGTTTCCAATGGGTGCAAATTTTCTAGAAATATTTTTAAAAGCTGAACTATATGCGGACCGTGAAGGATGAATAGGTTAAACTTCAACTCTTTTCAACCTGAATTTTAGGTGCCGTTTTCAGTCGAGTTTCGTGAAGTGAAAAATTCATTTGCTAACGTTTTGAATAAATCACGAGTGTGCATTTATATGGAATGATCTTTTCGATACATTTGGCGCAGTATTATACGTATATCAAATACATTTGCTCATTTGCACAGGCAAATATATATTATATATGATATATTTATTAATATTTTTATATAAAATATCATGTATGTTCAAATGCTATTATTAGATGACAAAGTATGAATTGAAAATTTCATTAAATTCATTTGCACATTAGTGCGTGTGTCCTGCACAGTATAGACATATAATATATGCGTATTAAATAACGAGTTTAGTAAATGGGATGTATAATAGAGTAGTTGCAATCATAATTTTCACTTTATAGTTGTTTCCCACAATTGAGGGTTAACCGCATGCTGTCCCAGTTGGCAAGCATTGTTTGTTGCAAGTGTGTAAGTTTATTTGTATTCTACAAGAATTTATTAAACGGTTTGTTGTAATTATTTACCCTATCCATTACTTTGAAACTGTATATTTGTCAATTTATAAGAATTTTCATTTCCACTAAGCGTCAAACATAATTGAAGTTAAATACACCCTGATTGTCTGAAAATATGAACGTACATGAAACGAAGTGTATAAATGTATACACATGAAATAAAAATCAAATAAAAAGTGAATAATTGAAAAAAAAGAAGATCGAGGACAAGGTACACCAAATAAGGTCTCGCACGCTACGGCCAAATAGGAAAAAAGAAATATTACAACAAGATAACGGTCAACGTTTCGCAAGACCAACCTAAAAGTTATAGTGCCTTGCACGAAATTGTGGTACAAACCAAAATTAAGCGTCCTCCCCACGGGACTCGAGCCCGTGCAAAAAAAGAATAGCGGTTTGGCAGGCACACGCCTATATCAATTATGCCACGGGCTCGTCTGCCAAAGTTGCTTACAGAACAGAAGATAGATGTCCTCGAAACTTCACCGCTAAATATTTATTTACTCCTTCGCTAAGTAAACGAGGTACTTATATGCATTGTAACAACAGCACAAGCAAACAAGTAGAATAGAAAATTCAGTTAGTCGATGATACGTTGCTTGTAAGACCTGATTTCAACGTCGAACATATTTATAAATATATTATATTACTTCGTAATATGACGAAGTAATATAATACTTGCAACATAATACTATTTAATTTATTGAAAACTTTGACACGTATTCCTATATCTCTCACTCAATTATTTCTTCTTATTCCAGTCTGCTGATTATTATAGACATTCTCACATTGGCTTCGAACCATCCAAGTACATGTTTAAACATACATTTATAATACATTATAAATCATTCATAAATGGTGTAATTGATGTTTCTCGAATTGGAACAACTGCATATGTTTTGAATTAAATGTTTTATTTCGTCATTGTCGACTCTGGAATGTTTCGTTCCAGTGAAGTCCTACTGCACCTCGACAATTATTATTACTATTATTATTCATTAAATATCATGCGTTAGATGCCAAAGAACCAAAGAATTTGAACTTTCTCCAACTCGTGAAGGATACTGTATCCCTCAAACTATTAAATTAGTAAGAAATTGACGTCGGTTTTCGAACTGTATATTTAAATCCACATATCACAAATTGACTTTCCTAGCTGTCTCAGGTGGTCAATAACTGTTGGATGGCTCACACCCAACTCCTGTGCAAGTTGTCGAACCGTTGTTCGTGGATCAGCTTCGATAGTACCTTCAATTGGTCGTTGTCGACGAGACAAGGGCGTCCGCGACGATCTATATCTTCGAGGCTTTCATCTCCACTTCGAAATTTTTCGAACCAACCTTGCACCGTGCGTTCATTTACGGTATCTTCTCCAAATACATCGTCGACATTACGAGTCGCAGTTGCAGCTTTATGATCAGTTTACATTCGTACAGGAATATTACACGAACTTGCTTAGTATCCGTTGCGAAATAAATAGCTTGAAACGAAGATAAATTAACAGCAAAAACAAAAGCATACCTATCTGCACCGTAAGATGACATTGAAACGTAAATAGCAGAAAGTGAACTGTTGTCCCGAAACCGAGCGTCAAAGTTCGAAAGTTCGAAAACCGACATTAATATCTTACCAAACTAATATTAACCGTCTGCACCTAAAATGGTACATCATTAGCTTCCCCTATTACGGCCGCTGTACTCGTTCCAAGGCCCGGTTGAAAAGCGAGCGTGACACTCGTTGGAGTTCCCTTAGCAAGCGCCAAGCGGCGATGAAAAAACAGTCGCTGAGAAAGGTAGGGGGAAAAATGATCCGGATAACGACGATCGAAGGAAAATAGACGCGAAACGTCGGCGATAGGGGAGTAAAATTACAAAAGAACGTGTAGAAAAAAAAAAGAAAGAGAAAGGAGGCACGGCCTCGTGGATTTCGCGGCGCGAACGGGGCAGGCGCGAGGCGATCAATTACGTAACTCGATAAAACTGGGTCACGTGTCAAAGTGCGGAGCCATCCCCAAGGTGTCCAACTTTTTGGTATAAGCTCGTAAATTACCAGTCAGCTAGCTGCTGCTACCCCCACGGCTTTAAATAGAACGTTGGCAGAGGCTCCTGTCCAACTATTTCTCCCTTTCCCACCCCTACGTGCCTCCGACCCCTTTCACCCTTTCTCTGTGCCACCCCCCGCCCCCTCGCTGCAACCCTCCGTCCGGCCTTCTCCCTCGATTCCTTGCACCCCCGCCTCTCTCTTTATCCCTCGTCCGAGGGGGGCCTCTCTTGTGTTCCTTTATCACGTAGATCGCTCTTCGTTTCGTCGAACACGGGGGGCAAAGTTAGCCGGACACGTAAGTCGCCGGTCGTTAGTCGGCACGACGAACGATAGCTCGCCGGAGCTATAATCCTAGAAGGAGGAAACAAGAAGAAACGCGAGAGGGAGCGAGTGGGAGACTGCGAATGAGAGTCTTCGAGGACGGGGTGAGAGCGTAGAGTCCGGTGCACGCCGAAAAGGGGTGGAGAGAGAGAGAAAGAGAGAGAGAGAGAGAGAGAGAGAGAGAGAGAGAGAGAGAGAGAGAAACGTCCCTGTGTATAAGTGTTCCCGTTGCAAGCTAGACGAAGAAAGGGGTAGAAAGTGGGGTGCGTAGGGGAAGAATGAGAAAGAGAGAGAGGGGGAGAGCGTGACGGCAGGAAAGCTAAGACAATCAATAAGATCGCCCGGTCTGAAGGAGCTCGTGCTCGGATTCGTCGAGTTGCTTCGGTACTTCCTGCCAGGGACCACGAGACTCGTGTTTAACAGCTAAGTCGTAGTCTATCGTCGTTAAACGCAACCTCCCGAATTAGGATCCCCTCGAGACGACCCGGTCGGAGAGGAACGAAGGACGAAGACGTTCCGCGCAAGAACCGAGGATACCAACGAAGAACGGGGGAGGGAATTAAGGCACCGGCGGGATTTTTGCGAAGAAAAAAAAGAAAAGAGAAATATCGGAACGCGAACGAAAGAGAGACGGGGAGAGTCGGAAGGGGTGGAAAAGGAAAGCACCTCCTCGAGGGGTCGATACCTACTCTAGTCAGCAGCGATCGGATAGGTCAGGATAGACGGGGATAGGCTAGGATAGTCGTAGGAATAAGACGCGAGGGTGTGTGTGTGCCTGTGCGGAACAGCCAACCAGCGACGACGATCGAGGATGCATTCCTACGCTCGAGCGAGATAGTAATTTCTAGGTACCAACCGCTAAATTCCAAGGATCAGTCCTCCAAAGTCGTCGTCGCCCGCGAGGGGAAATTACGATCTTAGATCAGACGCGATTGCTCGGCTGGCGTGGCCTTCGGAGGACGAGGATCGCCGCGTGATCGATACTCGGGGGGATGAAATAGAGGAAGGACCTTTCGTTACGGGGAGGGTAGAAAAATCGCGGGGGCTGCCCTGCCCATGCATGCGAGGCAAAACTGCCAGAGGTGACGGAATCGCCGCTCTGGCGGATATTGCCGGAACTAGGAATTATCCCCAACGGGGCTTACCCGCCAGGGTGCACTTCTTTCGGGGGTTGTTTCGGTGGAGGGCCGCGAGCAGGAGTCCTGGAAGGTTCGAACTGGGCCGCGGCATCAGTCGATAAGGAAGACAACCTGCTTAACAATGGTTTCCGGACAGGAAATATAGCTCCTCGTGCAACGGGGATAGCTGTTGCAGGAAAAACCACCCCTGCTCGACGCGCGGCCAGGACGATCGATATCTACGACGATCACCGGGGACGGACTTCCGAAACGTCGAAATTGTGGATCGATGGAAAACGTTGGCAGACGGTTACGCGAAATTCTTATCTTGATGCGAGCCTCCGCAAGTAATGCATAATAGAAACTAGAATTGGAGTGACGGAATAATAATATACCTTGTACTCTTTTTTCTCCCTTATGTTCTTGTTGATGTTTTCACATTTTTTCTGTTACATTCTTTGACACTGTAGTAAAAAGTTTGTAACTTGCACTTGTATATGCAACTTATATATATATATTTTATGCACTTGCATATGCAACTTGTGCGTCTGTTGCATACCGATACTGTAGACTCGTATATGTCCTGTCTAAATCATAAAGATCGAAGGAAAATATCTAATTAACTATGCAATCGACTAAATATCACGAATAAATAGCTAAACGTCTGACATTATTTCTTATGTGGTATATTGCCGTTTGCCAACGACTGAGAAACATTTTAATACAAGATTTATATAAATTGTTTGGCTCCGAATCAAAATGCACTTGTAGAACGTTATTGTCTTTGAAAATTCTAAATGTCCTGCCATCTAAATGTCTTTACAGCACGAGTAAATGATAGTCGTAGGATTGCGATCTAGTCAAAGGAAAGTGTTGTTAACGAGCACACGGCAAAACACACGTTGACGCCTCGTCCAATTTGTTTTTTTTTTCAGTAGGTACATGCAAAACTAGAGAGTTTGGTGTTTGGGACGATTCCAAGGCGACGAAGAGTCCAACAGATTCTTTTGGAAGCTTTGACGATTTGTTGAAATTTCTAGCGAACTCACCCTCAACAACTAATTTTCATGAAAGCATTCCATGAGGAACCCTTTTGTACTTCATTAATATATGTATAAATTCGTTATTTCTAAAATTCTTCTGCAATGTCTTAATTAAATTTTACAAAACAAAGGAAAAATTTAATAGACTCTTAGTTTTTTAATCTTCAAGTATGTTATATTCATCTTCAAGCCTCTTTTTCTCGTTTACTTTGTGATCATATTTTTGTTATAATTTTTTGTATACCTAAATAAATTATGAACCAAACATTTGGATCGTTTCTCACCTGACCTTACGCCCCTTATACTGCAGAGCAATAACTCCGTTGAATAGCAATTTTCATTATTTGAAATGTGTTGTTCGAAAAATGAAAACAATAACAAAGACTGTTACGGGACCCGGTACAAAGCACGTTCGACTGTCCCGCATGTGGCAAACAACGAGCGTGTGCTCGAAAACTCGATTCCGCTTCGCGTTACGACTCGTTCGATAGCCTCGCGTAAAGCTGGTTTTAAAGGGCAGTTACGCTCAGGCGTCCTTAATACGAGGCGAAACTTTGCGTACAAGTTTATAAACGTCGCCGGGGCCTCGATAGGAATTCGTGTCAGCATCGACTTTCCACGAAACTGTTCCTGTTTACCTACGGAGATGAGCGAAACTAGATAAAAAAATTTCTAACTGCCGACAGAAGATGAGTAACTTTTGATCTGTCTGCAATCTTAATCGTACTTTTCTCATGTCCTTTGTTTATGAGATGTTAATTACGACAAAAAATTCTGAAATGCAATTTTGGACTGCAACATACTTAGCCCTATAAGATCACCTTTCCGAAGGTTCGCCAGTTATGTATGAAAAGAATTTTTATTTCACAAGGTATAAATACTAAAATAGAGGAACAAATGGAAGGAAAATATTTTTTTAAAACTAACAAAAATCAGTGTGCGTATGAAAACTCACGATTCCACCAAGGAGGGTGCTAACTTCATCTAAATTTATATATTTAGTTTATAAATCGTGACTAATCACCTAATTCCTACTGATTCGTTCTTTCATTCGTCGCTTGAGATTTTTAAGGTATTTACGTACCGCGAGAATACCACGGCGACGCGTACGCGACGTTAAAACGTTTCGAAAACGCATTGGATCGTAAAATTCTAGCGAGTCGAGCAGGGTAGGGCGGTTTCAAGATCGAAACGGCTGTCCTACTTTCGGTAAAAGCATTATGCACGCGGGCCTGCATGCGTAGATTCGAAGCAAAACATTTTTTCCCGGGGGCCTCTTTTCACCATGATAGAACAACTAGTCGTTTAAAATATTCGACGAATAAGGAGAAAATAGTGTTGGATTAAAATGAAAGTGGTACTATGAATAAGCAGATTATAGACGATGACAAATAATTGTGCACCAAATGGCTGATAAGTGAAGGTTCTGACTGTAAGACCTGACAAGCTTCCCCTCGCGCTTTGTAGCTATGGAAAGCGTCAATTTTCCACAGTAATTCCCCGAAACCGCAATGAATTAGCTTCTTGCAATACGATTTTGTTTCCAGCTTTTTTTGCCAATAGTGTTTCCAATCATCTCCCAAACAATTTCCCATCGGATTCGAATCCCAGCTGTCGCCCGAACACTTGGAACTAGGTTGACTTTCAATGAAGAACTTTATCGGGGATTAAACGTCGAATATCAAATGAATATTCATAAACGAATTTCATAAAAAAAAAAACACAAAATAGAGTTTAAAAAAACACACCTTCACCTATGAAAGCCTTGGACAAGAAATATAAGTAGCAATCATCAAAGGCAGCCAGAGTGATAATCAGTTATTTCATAAATTAAAAACAATATTTTGCTCTTTACGGTGGCTCACCTCTCTATTCGTTTCCAGAATCGAACGTATGCAGCTGGCACGGTTGGGCATATGCATATGCGGCCCCAGTTACACAGAAATACGCGTGCTCGGTTGTTCGATTCTTCTGAAAACCTTTTTCTACGGGGGGCGTGTGTTCCCGCGCGAGTCGCGGGGGTTGATCCAGACGACAACGACCAGACGAGAACTATCGGAAAACACGTGACATCGTAACCCCCCGCGAGTCGAACAATCGAAAAGTTTTCGTTGCAAAGGTTGCGCCCTGTTCGAATGCCGCTGGTTATTTTCGCTTTCCTCGCTGCTGAATAAAATTGTGGAAATGGAGTTATATTATAGCTGAACCTTTTGGACGGACCTTATAGTCAAACCTTATAATTAATTTTTGGAATTAAACCCTATAGTCAAGACTTATAGCGAAACCTTCTAGTTGAACTCTAGTTGAACCTTATACTTCATAATTGAACCTTTGGGACAGACCTTATAGTCAGAACGTATATTGAAACCTACTCGTTTTACAAAAAATAATCCACGCCTTCTCACATATCAATGAACAATAAAATACTTCAAATCCATCAAAGACTCAACTGAAATGTGACACTAATCTCAGCAATGTTACGCCTAATTAAACGTAATTAAACTAAATGTTTATTATAAATCATCCAGTTTAATACCTACATACACGTTAAAACGAATAGGATACCAACCAATCAACCGATTTTCTGAACGAAGAACGTAAATTTTTCCCGTTCGTATCCGAACGTATCTTTCGTATTGTATGCATTACGTTACTGTGCAACTGGGGCTGCATATGCATGCCCACCCGCGCCGTCTGCATATATTCGATTCTGGAAACGAGCGGAGAGGCGAGTCGCCACGAGGAGCGATAAAGAGGTTGGCGCGTTTGACGACGAAAGAATGGAACACGTAACGTCGAGAAGTTCAGGATGGAAGGGGGGGAAAAAAATGAAAAATTGGAGGAAAAAAGTCAACGTGGAAAAATTATACGCTCTCGCGACGTCGCTCTCGCGCGACGGATTATATAAAAAACAAAAAAAAGAAGAAAGTACAGGGGGTGAAAAAAAGACTCGAAGAAGGACTCCGGTAATGGATCCTTTTTCTCGGGAAAGTTTAACCGGATTCCCTGCTTCGAGTGACTCGACCATGATGCGATAAAAAGAGACGGATCTCCTTACCCTAAACTCCAATTTTGAACACGGCTGAAACAGTAGGTGGAAAAAGTAATTGCAGGTGAATCTCGTTTGCAACGTTCCCACGAGTTTGTCGTGGTCGCTGGGTTTATTTCAGCGTCCAAAGGTCACGGAACGTGGTCTAAAGTGAAAAAGGGCTCTTCAGAAATGTATTCGTACTCGAAGTAATGGCTGTGACGCGAGCATTTACGTTTGTTGACATTTTATCTACACAGAACTTATTTTTTTTTTTTTTTGCTACTTCGCAATCACTGTTACTAAATTCACTGACGTGTATTATCTGCGTTACATTTCTCCGTATACATTGCGTGATTATGTCACGTGCCTCGCTATCGCTAATAAGTTCTGTGGATTCGACCTCGGGAATCTTATAAGGCTAGCTGACTCTTGGAAAGCTAATATTCCAATCGTTATTTAGAACAATTATTAATGAACACTAAACGACCTGGGGAAATTATTTTTCGATGAAGACCTTTATTGGGGGACTCAGTTTTTTTATTACATTATTTTCTATTTTATCTCGATGTTATCATGGACACTAACATACCAATGTGAACTGAAATCTGAGTCGAGAACGTTTTATACAGCTCGTCAAGACTATTACCATTTAACGTAGAGAAACTTGTGCATTTAAGGAGACTGTTGAATTATATACAAGCTAATATCCACTCATAATTCCTAATAATTATAGTAAAACGTCCTAAAAAGTTATTTTTCTATAAACAAAGACATAGTATCGTGGTTTTTTTTCCTAATTTACCATTGGATGACTCAATTTTGGAAAGATCTACCCACAGCACGTCTACACCAAACTACCCTACCTATTTTTAAGTTTGCGTCAATATTTCTGACACGATACGCCCATCTCCACCCATCCCTCCCCCGTCGCGATGTTAAAAATTCATTAATACGAGGCACGAGTAATTGTTTCCTCTGTCGTAGAAGTTAACGCAAACTATGTATAATTCATGCGGTCTTAAATAGTTTTGATTCCGAACGAAATTCGATCGATGGGCTCTCTCATTTGAAATTTAAATATGCGACTTAAAGGGGAAGAATTAAAGAGCTCGCTCGTGCCACGGATACCGGTCAATGGTACGCACAGAATTCGGAATTTTCTACCGCACTGTTCCCTGAAACAAAACGAAATCTAGAAACACTCCAACTAACAAAATTGTTGGCGAGAAAAGTTTCGAGCTGCGACCCTTTCGTACCCCAACCCCATCGTTTTACATGCACACCAGTTTCGGAGAGTTTATTTATTATTGAAGAGGCTGGCGGTGAAGTTATATTTAATATTTAATAGGTTACTGTCTTGACGCATGCAGGAATCGTACGATTTAGCTGTTAACAATTATCGATTATTCATTGACATTTATTTATTACGTTCTTTAGTTGGGATATTCCTGATACGTTTCTCCAAATTTCTTAGATGTTACAAATGCAAATGCTTTGGACGATGAAAGCATTAAGATAAGAATTCGTAGCAGCTTCTTATAATAGATTACATTGAAGCTAAGTTCAAAGATTGTTTTATTCCAAAAAAAGAGATTCCACTTGACGAATCTATCACGAAATTCAGAGGAAGAATTTTATAAATTGCAACCCAAAGGACCAACGAAATTAGGAGACCGCATAATTGCATTTGGCAGACTCTGATACATCGTACGAAAGAAAACTATAGGAAAATCTATATAGAACGTCGCACACGGCTTGTACTTGTTCGAATAAAATTTATACGATTCTGACAGAATAATTTACTAAACTACCAATGCTTCGGGAACAACTGCAAAGAATTAAATATCATTCGACAGTTTCTGTCGTGTGTAAAGATGCGGCAAACTTCTGGTTTCTTTTATCGTCTTAATTAATCTAGCTATGCGCAGAACGAGGCACACTACCGTGAGATATCCAATTGCCACGGGAAACTTTTATTAGAGCACTTTATCGTGTTGCGAAAAAGCTGTTCCGTGTCGATATTCTTCCCAAATGTTGCGTTTCCGATACGGACGCAAGGAAAAACTATGAATAAAAAGTATATAAAATGAAACCTTTTTAAAAAATGTCTCTTATCTATTAAATGCACTAAAAAGAATAGAAGAATCCTTGTCTCCTAACATTGAACATAAAAGCAGAGCTTCTTTATGACAATATACTAGTCACGAGTAGCAAGTGGCCTTTAAATAATTTATCCCTATGCTTTTATTAGGTGGACTGCAAAGTAATGTCGTTTTTCAATTTGAAATACTTGTTTATCACTCACTAGCTCATTGACTTTTATCGATCTGGCATTCACAATTTGTACACTAAATGGCAAAAGGCTGTCGATAATGAGGGCGATTACATAATTGTTTAAAAAAAGGAATTTATTAAAAATTTGTTTGTATTTAATGTAAAATAAACGACATTACTTTCCAGTCCACCTAATATTTACAGTAGCACTAGCCTAGGAGATAAAAATGATTTTGTACGATTCAGTGCATTTCATAGGAAAAGCATTCTTTTAAGTGACCTTTTTCACGTACTCTTCATTTTGTATTTAGTAGTCTTGCAATTCTTGAAATCAACTTCAACTATTTACCTATTTCTTCGATTCACATCAGCCACGCATACAGACGAGCTAAGTAATAAAAGGTCGCGGGCGAAATAACGGAAAAACGGCGAGAATAAACGAAATATTTCATCGTTGCACAACGGTACGCGGCCGACGGCATTTCATCGGGCTCGTTTCCTCGCACAAATGCATTCCGATCGGGGAAACATTGTCCCGTTTCTTCGCGAATCAACGCGCACTTCCGTCGACGATTCGTCGCTCGACCATAACCGAAAATCGGATTGCCCCGTTCCCTTTCCTATCGGCGGCGAACAAAAGCCCCGCTGGTACCAATCGCAAACAGGAACATAAAGCCATAACTCCGCAAACGTTTCCGTAGACTGGCAACCGAGGGTAGCGGTTAGCGATGAGATCAAGCACCTTGCGAGCAAGTATCGGATCCCCCTACCGTACCCTCTATAAATACTTCCGCGAACGAAAACGGGCTTTCGAGTGAACCTCGAACCTAACCGAGGAACGTTCGAACCGTTTGTAAGTACTTCGGGAAACAAAAGCTGCGCTTCCGAGTATACTTATACTATGACCCGTGTATGTTCGAAACTACGGGCGCGTCTTGCTCATCGAAGGCTGATAGAGTACTATGCGAATATAAAAAGATGGAGGGTTGGATCGGTAACGGTACAGTTTCTTTGATTATATTAGGTCGTCCTAAAAGTTCATGCCACTTATACTTCTGCTGCTCGAATTAATACGTGAAACTTAAGTGTTATAAAAAAAAGGTAATCTCTCTGATTTTACAATTTTTTCTCAGCTCTCTGACATAATTGCTATATCGTCACTATAATATTTCTGTAGATTTTTATTTATTAAATATCGATACAGTCTTCAGTACGAAGTTATGAGACGACCTAATACTACGGAATTATGTTTTGTTTGTTAAATATTCCGTTAATTATGGTAGGTGTGATATACAAAATATATTATATTTGTATAATATTTATTTTAATGCTAGAATTTATATTATAATGTAGAATCTATAAAATAATCTAGGAGATTGTATTTTCACCAGTCAGACCCACTAGCCAACTTTCTATCTCTGCATAGTAGGTACTCGATTCCTATTCCAATGATCTACAGCATCGAACACGATTCTACGTTACGGTATAAATTATAAGATAGTATTAAAATATTACATAAATATAATAAACTTGTATCCGCTATATTTTATATAATACACCTATTATATTTAATATAGTATATAACAAACGAAATGTAATTCTACAGTATAATCAACAAAATTGTACCCTCGAAGATATCGGTCATTATCCCCCTCTAATAACAAATACAAAAGGTACACCCACACCTCCGTACCATAACCCTTTCCAATCTATGTGCAATTCACCCAACGCAATCCGAAACAAATTTAATTTCTTTCCTTCTACCGCACCTCGATCGTCGAACATGATCTCATCGCTAGCGAAGACGTTACACGATGTCGTCTCCTCTCGTCGACGTATAAACATCCAAGGAAAATGATCTGAACTCGCCGTCCGGGAGTGGCCCGATGCAGGAATAAATAATTCACAGACGGGATCGGCTGGTCCGTCAAAGGTAAAAGCAAGTAACGGCGGAAGTACTTACCGGAGATGGGATCCGCGCCATCGAGCTTCCTGTCTAAGGAGACGTTCTCGTGAGCTGCTTCCTTGCTCGTCCTTGGACGACATCCAGAGTTCGATTCGCCCGTACCGATCCCATCCTGGCTCTTGTGATCGTTCCTGAGATGATCGTTTCTCTCGTTCACCTTGGTACCGACACCGACCTTCGATGATGTTTTGCTAACGATACCACCGGCGTTTCCGTTCAGGTTAGCGTTCACGTTCACGTTCCCGTTACTATTCGCTGATACGTGATTGTCGGCCTGGTGAAACAGACAGGACGTCTTCCGTGGAACCTTGTCGCACTAACGTACACAAAGAAACGTTAAACGAACACGCGTTCGACGTGTCCAACGTCGGAACAATTTGTTCATTTTTCTTCGCTGATATATCGCGTCGTTTCGCGCGAAATTTGGGAGGAAGAAAGTAAAAAATATGTGATTTCACTGTAGATCGTTGTCTCGATGGTTACTATCGCAGTTTAAGTTAGGAACGCGTAATGAAATAGAATTTTAAAGTAATCATAAAATTGATCGTTACAGCTATTGATGAAAACGTTGCCCATTCCGCCGAATACATACTTTTGCTATTCTAATTAAATTTCTATGAATGCTTTATAACGTATTCGATTGTTTCAGATAATAATAGTAACGTAATAGCTAAAACAACATTTCCGTGCCATCATTGGAAGTGTTTATCGACATAACTTCAATCGAGACAATGATCTACAGTGAGATCCGTTATAACGGGACATGACCAAGCGTACCCGACGAAAATTCAAAGTCGATTTTCACGAAAGCAAAGCCACGTATGAAAAATTTTTATTCTATATATTCGACTTATTTTTTCGTGTAGAATCCCCTCTCCCTTTTTCGTTTGTACCGCCAGTTACCGAACACCCTGTACATAATACATCACAGAATATATCGAATACATTAACATTTTCGCTGCGGATGACGCACATGTGCGTCCAACTGAACCCTTGCCCTCGAAAATATATGGTTGTTTTTATTATTTTTCAGTTATCATTTTTTTTGTTCGGCAATCATATTATATATAAAATAAGTTACCACAGATATACGTTTTTCAAAATAATCATATTAGAACATTTGTAAGAAATTTTTCATTAAAAAAAATATCATAATTGCATCTCCCAGGGAACGGCTACTTATTTTCTTCCGCAGCGAAAGTGTTAAAAAACAAAATTTTGAAGACTCTTTCGAAAGATCCTTTATATTTGCAGCGGTGTCGACGCTTGAAGAAAGCTATAAGAATTTCTAATGAGAGGAATTCTAACAATACCAAAAATGACACGTTTCCAAAGTTAGACTATTTGAAACCAAACAGGGGGTTAATTCTCTTTCGTGTGTGTCCCGATCGCGCTGATTATGCAACATAGGGTTAAAACGATCCCAACAGGAGTTCTCCTACCAGTATTGAAGTCGCCCACGGGGAGGATCGAATTTGATTCGGGCGCCCGTCCGCAAACAGCCGTCCACAATGAATTAATCGACTCACCGTGGTGGTCATGCAGGTCGACGAGGATGAGCGGACGACGACGATACGATTCTGATTGTGATCATTGGAGGCAATCGTGGACACGGCGGCGTGATTGGCGAGCCCATGTGTCTCGTGAACGTTATTGGAGCCAGCATTGGAATTGGTGTTGCCGGTAGTGACGTTGCCGCCTAGGGAAGTCTGCCTGATCACCAGAACGCTGCCAGCCGGCTCCAGCACGACCACTTGCCTCATCCTCGACGCGTGGCCTTTTCAGTCTTCCCTGTCGCTGTTGCTGACGAAGAAGGAGAACGTGCACAGGTTGCGCGAGAGCTCCCTTGAAAACGATCCTCCTTCTTCGGCTGATCCAAGTATCCGACGGGAAATGCGTTCTCCAGCCTCCACCTCTCGGCTCTTAAAGCTCCAGCGCGATTGCTGCCACCTGCTCCTCCTGTACACACGTACACCAAGACGACCCCCCGATATTAAAGCTGTCGTCTTAAAGGATGATCCTACCCCGATCCTATTCCGCGTCGCGGCCTTCTCTCTCTCTCTCTCTTACGAACGTGTCACCCGGAACGTGTACCGGCGTGGCTTCTCTCGAAAGGCAAATCGATGAGGATTATTTTTGCCCGACCGTCTGTGACTGCCTTCGCTCGATCGTCTTTCTCGCGAGTTACGTTTCACGGCTAATTCGCGCTCGCGATTCGTTTCGAGTCGATCGCCCTTGAACGAGTTGGTAAACATAAACCCGACGACTGACTCCGGCCGAACCCTGTAACGTAACTGCTTGGGGGCACGAATCATACATTTACAGTTTTTGTGTTCCACGAACGTCCGCTTCGAACGTTCGGGTCAACAGTGCTCTTCTCCATGGTCGAATAAGTGAAAAGTAACGGTCTAAGATATTCGCCAGAAAATCGACTAATGCATGCTCTCGTTATATTGCAACGTCCTATTACGAGTCGGTCGCAGGCTTGATCCACTCGGATTCGTATCGATACGTATCGAGCAAAGTGAACAATGTGAGTCTGCTCTAAATACTCCATGTTTACCTCACAGAAGCAATCAAAAAATAAAAATGAAAATAAAAATAGAAATACGTGTACTTCTAGGTAATAACAATTGAACAGCATAGCACATCCATTTTGGAATAAATATTTCGTTGGTCCACCCTTCAGCCCTGTCGCAAGTCCTCAACTTTCTCATTTTGTCGCAGGTTGAACAAATGAACAACAGTGGATCTAGCGTAGTCTCCACGAGAAGTTCGTGAAACGCGATGATTTTGTCCCGTGCCCGAATCTGATAACGAAACGATTAAAGGAGCAGCCGCAAAGGAAGTCGCAAAAAATTTCCGGACACGAAATACATTAATGGCCAGTTGTCACGGGGTATTTCAGTGGAGTCGTGATGGATTGCCCGCAAAAATAAGAAACGAATGCAACCGAGGCGGGCTCGAGCATTTGCGACCGCTCCAAATAACGTCGCGATATTAAGTTCTTGGATCAGAGGCACGCGACGGTGTTACTGGTATCCAAAAATCACGTCTGGAGCGCGTATATCTGTCGAAATTAATCATCGCATGCGCCGAATCTCGGTTTCCGTCCTCGTGCATCGCGATGGCTAATTGAAAAACCATTGGTCACGACTCGGAGTTGGACAGTAATTGATTATTCTGCGATTAATCAGAATAATCTTCTATTAAAATTAATTCTGTACCTTTTTCAAAATATTGAATTATTTACAGCATTTTTGCTGTAAATTATTGTGAAAGTTATTGGAACAGGGAGCTAGGCATTAGAGTATTATCATACGAGATAATTATCATACAAGAAGCATGAGTTTTAGCGTTAATAGAGATCTAATATTTCAAAATATTCAGGTATTTAACGTAGGCCTTCTTCACAATACGAAAATAATATTTTCCTTTTTAATTGTTAATTTAATTGTCACAATACACAAAGTAGTATTATATACAAGTACTAGCTGCATCCCGCGGTTTCACCTGCGTAGAATACCAACGTTGCAACCCCTTTTTACTTCCTTAGGGGTTGACTATTCGAAATATCCTTTCTTATTTCCTGTATATACCAGAAAGGAAACCTCTGTGCAAAATTTCAGCTTTCTAGGTTCAAGGGTTTAGCCTCGACGTTGATTATAATCAGTCAGGGCTTCATTCTTATATATATAGATGATTTTGTGAGGAAAAAATGAATCCAAAATAAGCAACAGAGTTTTTTAATTTAAGCTTTCAATCGTGAGAAAATTGGTCTTAAATCTCCTTGGAGCACGTGTACGACTTGACCAGCGTGTCTGACCATTACTCGGCATTTCTACTTATGTTACTAATTTATATTGCTTCTGTTATGTTAGTGTCCATTTCGATTAGTTGTAATCATTTAAAAAATTGCAGTTTGCATAGAAGAGATATGGTACGTTAGACAATCCCAGTATCAGTAGAACTGCCCAGTCGTTGTCAGACATGGTTTTCGATTTATTTTTACGGAAACGAAGCTTCTTATAGATTGCATCTGATAATACATAATAAAATTATAAAACATATAGAATCATACGTTATTTCTTGAATTTCCACATTCGAATTAAATTGTGAATTCTGATATAATGCATACGAAGTTCTCGATTAGTTGTGTCACGCGCAAATCATCATTATTAATTACTCGTTGATCCTAATGACAAATTACTCGCCCGATTACACCGTTAATCATAATTGTCACCGGTTAATCGAATTACCGTTTGTCGAACATTTCGATTACTGAAATATAATCGCACGATTAAATGTACCGAATCGCCCAAGTACCTGCAATTCTATTTTTCATGACTTGTCACGGCTGGCTTTCCAATGTTGATTCTAGTTGGCAGCCATTATCATACACGACGACCCTCTTGGCACCCATTATCATAGATTCGGCCAGTAAAACCGAGTCAAAGTCATCGCGAATGTGAATCCATCGCGTACAGTACTAGAAACTCGAAATTATTCGACGTTCAACGCTGAAAGGGAGGAAGGGGAAAGCGTTGCGTTTTTTGATGAAATCGGGCAACACGAAGCGATGGACAATTTCGAATTGACTACGCAGAAATTTCGTCGCGGTGAAAATTGTTGGCGAGGGGACGAGTGACTTTTTCAGGATCAATGTTTGATATCGCAGTTCGATTGTTCGATCATTCCAATTACATTCAACAACCCCTTTCGCGGCGCGTGACCCATAACGAGGGATCGAAAACGTTGTAGAAAAAAATACCAACGCGAAAACCTCTGTGCCATCCGTTTTTTTTCCGTACCCGCCGACAGAACGCACGGAAAGCAATTAAACTGAATAAATTCAATGCGTGTTTAACCACCGTAAACAGTGCGACACGTTCCAACAACTATACAAGCTGACTCCTCCGACTGGAACAAGTCATATCTTTTTAAATGCGGACAGGGAGGGAGCGCGAAATAGAGGGAAAAAATTGAACAATCCAGGGAGATATAATTTCGCTATGTTGCACTTTGAACTGTGCATTTGCTGATTCAATTGTTGGAACGAAATGGGTATGGTTGAATTCCTGGTAATTTTTTTAAAAATACGTTGCAGGTTTGCACGTATGAGAGGATTATTGAATTAACAAAAAAGGTCCTTTTACAACAGTATGGTTGACAACGCGTGGATGCCGGTGGCATAGGTTGGTATGCTTGCCAGAGAATAAAACAAACGTTTGATTTCAGTGGAATAAAAATAACGGAGGTGGAAATAAGCTGGTTTAAGGGAATGACTTTTAAATATAAAAGGCTCGTTAAAACAGGTGCACGAGCGATTGGAAAACGCATGTTCTAATTAAAACTGTATGACGGAGATAAGGGGAGTAAGATACTCGTTGATGTTGTTTTATATATCATTGAGTTTATCCTTTTATCTAATAGCGAGTTATAAAGTGGACTTACATAGCTATCAAAATAAATATTTGCTTACTATGGTACGGAGAAATACTTGAATTCCATCGATGATAATGAACTTGGTTTTGGACTGTTACGATTTTTCATGGTAGGATTAATAGCATGTTTTACATGCAATTTATGAAATATCTAATCTTTTTAGAAATGAACCTATACCATTATCAGAATAAATATTTTTTAGATGGACTCACACTACAATCAAAATAAATACTTGCTTATTCTGGCAAGTAGAAAAAGCTTCAACCCCATTCATGATAATTAAACTGCAGACTTCATGCATTTACGATACGAATGAATATGACAAATATATGCTAAATATAACTAAATAAATGTATGCATGTTTGCAAAACAAAGTATTGATATTATAACATTAATTAACAGAATAGATTCTACATGCATTATATATATATATATTTTGCGTCTGTTTTCCATATCAATGTACTTTATAAATGCATAAAATCCGCAGTGGAATGATAATCAATTTTATTTTTATCATTTACAATGTTTCATAATAGGATTTAACCCCTACCTAAAATCGTCACAAACTCCTCAAACACCCGATACATTAGTTTTTGATAATTCGACGTCCCCCTCGATAGTTGTCAACATGTTCCAACTGTCCTACATTTGTAGATTGAATGATCGATAGCGAGTTTCGTGTGCCCGAGGGCAAACGTTTCCCTAATGGCATCGATTAGCCTGAGCACACTTTCGATTGTTTCGTCGACGAATCCCTGACGACTTTCCTAATCGGTCTGAACTTCCTTCACCGTGGAACGACGTCGCTCCTCCGCCGGGAATCGAGTGGAAGCCGATAATTCACAAAGGCGCACCATCTACTTGGAATTTCGTCGTTCCTCCGCGCCCTTTCATTCCCCCTTGCGCCAACCCCCTTCACCAACAGCCAACCCTCGTACACTTCGACTTCGCGATTCACCTCGGAGACAGTTACTCTCCCTTTGAGGAAAACAAACCTAATTTCCGGGCCGCGCAGTTGCATTCGCGAAAATCGATTTCATGCCGAAATTTCAGACGAGAAAGCTTCAGATAAGCGAACACGAGGTAGATGGGCTTCGCTCCGAGATGGGAGGGAAAATTTGTATCTAGATCAGGAAGACGCAGGCGTATTCGAAGTGTATTCTTTAAACATTTCAAACTTTCGGGTCTTCTGCAATGGTATTGTGTTCGTACTTTCAGCCGAGATTCGCCAGTAGGTATTTTATTATTTCAGTATAAAGTTACGTGTAAAAGTGTGTCATTACCTTGAAAAAAAAATATTTCTTTCGGGTTATTTCAGACGATAGTCTTAAAGTCGTTGAAGATGAGCCAACCTTAAGGGTTGATATCGTTAATCGCCAGCTAATGATCCGAAAGTTTGTAAAAGTAAGAGTCAAGATGTCGTATTTCTTTAATAAATGATGAGTAGACTGTTGGTATTTATTCAAATTTATATTCTCGCAGATACAAAGAAAAAAAAATTGAAACTTAAACGAAAGTATGTTTTACTTTCTAAACAGTAGGTATAACATGTATATTCTTGTTGATATTATATATATTTTCTCATTTGTGCACATCCGTACTAATTTCCCTGTATTTCTACTTGCCATAAATTCATAAAAATTTGCGGTCTAGTGACGATGCAGTCTAGTGATGAAAATAAATACCGATACTGATACCGAGTGAAATTAAAGTACAGGGTACATCGAGTAAAACAAGATATCACCTAATAAAGGATAAACAACTGTGCACGCTCATCTTCGAATAAAGACGAATATAATGAATCATGGAACGGAATACTCCGCAGTTGAATAAACGAAATCTTCGCCAATGGAACGAATTAAAGTTGCAAGCGTACCGCTACACGGTTGGTTCTATTGGTTTAAAATTTCACCTACCCCTTCATTCAACCCCATTCAATTTCTCGAGTCAAAATGAATCGAATGAAAATTAATTGCGCGCGTTTAGTGTCCCTCCCCCTCTCCTTCGCCCCTTCCTCTCGTCCCTGTGAGATTAAACTATGAATGAAACAACGCGAGGTCGGATCTGGCGCTCACTGGCGAAATTTCCCCTCTCGCTCGAATGTCCATAACGACTAAGTACTTCACAGAAGAGACTTGTCTACTCGGAATTTCGTCATTCTCCGCGCCCTTCCGGCCTCATGCTTGCTCTCTTCTTCTCCCTCTGTCTATCTTCCCTCCACTTCAAACTTTGGAATTCACCTTGGAGACAGTTACCCTCTCGCCCTCCACTCTGAAAGCAGAGACCTAATTCTCGGGCGCATTTCAGCCCTCGTAAAACACGAGCCCGCGCGGAGACGGTAATACGGACACCTTGGGAAGCTTCAATATTCTGCAACTATCGTTTCTTGATTAAATATCACGAAAGACCTCGCCCGGTCCTTGGTATTAAAGGGATACTACGGCTACGAAGAAATTAGGGCGCGTATGGAATTTTAGAAAGTGACAAATATTTTATAAGTTTCGAGCTACATTTCCTTTTTCGAGTGCAAGATACGCTAGAGCCCTGATTTGAGGTTTTATATTAGAAAAAATAAGCTCGTGTGATATGTCCATTTTGTTTAGATAAAAGTGAGGTTCGTTTAAAAAAAAAAAAAAATATTTGTGTTTTACAACTCTCCCAGCTTCACATACTTCGTATTAAATAAATTTTAGAAACATTTTTTGTTTTATAGCTTCTTCCACTCGTGAGTGGATCTTGTTTTGATGATATTTTATGCCTGACGAGATTCCATTAATATTCTTCTTCTCGCTTAAAGTGAATAATTCGCTTTTGCATTACCATGTTGCTTGGCGATGTACATATACATAATATGTACGCAATTTATCCTCTTGTAAGAACTATCACTTCAGTTCAGTCGTTTATTAAAGTGATCAGCTTTTTGTAATTGACAAAGCTATTTCACTACCACTTTCTCTATTTGTTTACATTTGCATTTTCTCTTACATGACTCCTGCATTGTTTTAATACTGTTTGTTTACTAAGCACGTACTGTAGCTTCAAAAAACACCGCTACAGCCCCCGAGGGCGCAAGGACTATTTTTACAACGTCCATATGAAGGCGATCACACAAAATGATATATCCATCTGAATACCGGGTAAGGAATCGTTTACCTTTCCAAACAGTGCGAATATTTTTCTTAAAGATACTTGGTGATTCTTTCACTTCACCGATACTACATTCAAGTTTGATTATTTTCCCTAACCACAAACTATCCTAGCGTACCCTAGAAATATGAACAAATACGTTTGTAAATACCATATTAAAAAAATTTGCTTGCGGATTTAAACCAAAGAAAAATCCGAACGAATACCTGAAAATTGACTCTCCAACACCCTCTTAAACCTTTGCATTCGAGGCCTTTTTTTCTGGTATCTACCAGCACCTGCCCGAACCGAGATGTTTCTTAACATTCTATTGCTATGAGTTCTAAGCTATCGAGATTTTAGAATAAGGTCACCTTTACCTCACCGACAATCATTTTATTGATACGTCGAACTCCGAAGAAATTGAACCTAAAAACTTTGGGTATTATAGATTTGCTCCGTGAAACCTAATGGTGACTGAGAGTCACCTCTCGAGTGCAAAGGGTTAATTTTGGTGCAGTTAACATTGAAAGTTACAAGATACGTCAAAGTTGTGACGCGAACGCGAGCGGTTATCGTCCTCTTTGTTTGGCCGCAAATTAACCAATTTAACGGTTGATCGAGCATCGGTGTTTCTGCGACAAAAGACGTGTTCCAATCGTTCGCGAGAGGCACGTGCCCGCCACAAAGGAGCGCCGATCTACGTGGAATTTCGCCATGGTTTCTCGATCATTCAACCGTCCCACACGCCCTTCCGGTCTGTTACGCCCTCCGCAACATCCCTCTCGCTCGCTTTAGCTTCGCGATTCACCTTGGAACCGAGCGACCTCCCTTTGAGACGCGCTGACCCACTTTCCTTTCTCCCCATGAATCGGGAAATTCGAGGCATGAATTTTCGAAAGAGACGGGCCACGGTGGCTTCTAACCACTTTACGACCGCGACATTCGTACAACCGTCGAATAACACGCGAAATCGAGAACCTTCCGTTTTATCGCCGCTCGGGTAACGAATTTATTTGGTGTAGAAAGACATCGATTGGATATTGATAAGATTCCCTGGATTGAGAAATTCTCTCTCGTGCGAGCACGTTCCCTTGACCTAGCTCCTAATGACTATGTTCAAGACACGAAGGAGGGGTGGAGAAGAGTATGAGGAATTCGTTGCATCCCAATATCCTTTTTCCGACGTGAAACTCGTCGAGGAACAAAATTTCTAAAAACAGGGGCGAGTACTTTGAAGAGTAGTAGTTTACAGGGTTCTCTTTTATAAATAAATGTTAATTCTCTGTCGTATTCCCTTGACCGACCTCCTAATGATTATGTTCAAGGTACTGAGGTAAAGGAGGGGTGCAAAAGAATATCAAAGAATTCGTACTTTTAAAAAATACACAAATAACAAAACTTCTACCTAATTTCTAACTACGACAAGATATCCAGAACCAACAAAAATGAAATCAGAGTTCCAAACGAAGAAAACAATTACGGTGCAAAGGGTATAAAATTTGAAACCATCCAAACATCCAAATCGTTACTCAATTAAATAAACCCTGCAAAACAAATAACTGTGTAATATTTATTTCCTTTGTCATCCATTATTCGAATCAAAATTTGCTCCCCCGTGCACGTCGTGCTCGATCAGCTTGGACGAATCAACGTCGTCGAGTTCACGTGAAATTTCGATGACGCGCGCTCGTCTTAAATGAACACGGTATCGAAGCAGTCAACCGGAAGCTCTAATTAGCCACGTTGCGCAACACAGTTCACAATTCTGCTAAACAAGATATACTTTCGCACGCAAATGCCGGGTCACACACACCTGGAACACTTTTGTACCGTTGGCATGTGTGCGCGGAATGCCGATCAATTCCACGTGTCGCGTGTCAGTTGAAATAACGGCTGACGAGTTGTCGGTGAATCAAGAGCGTGCTCGGCCAAACTGAGCAGGATAATTATCGCGAAATTTCCGAACGCGTTGCGAATTCAGCTCAAAATCAGGCTATTTATCGATTTTCACGGCGCTCGAATATAGCGTGATCAATCATTTTGGGTACGAACATAATCTCATGATTGTGTTGATTAAACGATTAATCAATGGTTATTCGTTCTGAAGGGCAGGCAATTAACGATTTCAACCGCTCAGGTATGGGTTTTCGAAATTCACAAAGGTTATCTAAAGTAACGTAAAAGCACGGATAGTTTTGTTACATTAATAAAAGATTTTTACGCATAGTACGACATCGTTATTGTTGTGTCATTTGACCTATGATAGAAGAATAGATTGTAGTACCTGCAATTTTAATAAAACTGTTTAAAGGGTGAAACGTCTTTCTCAGTAATGAGAAAATATGTTAATAATATTTTTGTCAAGAATTGTTTTTATATTTACTGTATCGAAAGACTGACTGCTATTCTGGATGTTGGATTCCGGTTAGTGAAGTAAATGAATTCTTTATTGAACAAGATTCAACAGCGCGATGTTTACACACGGACTGGTACAACAGTACCGACGAATTTTGCGGAGGAAAAAGCGCAGGAACTCAACCGAACCGAAAGTGAAAGTTTTTCTACGTATGAAAGGTCAGTCTTTTCCGGTAGCGTTGCTAACGAAACCTCGGGGTTAGGTCAGAGTCTCTCAACCATATACAGGGTGCGACCGAGTAACATGTACTAGCTGGCACGAGGATACACGAACCTATGGATACAGTTGCAAAAATTCAACGTGTCTGGTCTACGCAGCCCCAGCTTCTAATGACAATGGGGTTGAAAACGTTTCGGCCCTCGCGCGATCAACTAAATCGAATTGCTCGCAAAGTGTAGGAGAATCGCTTTATTAAATTATTAGCCTAGTCTCAGCCCCAAGTCACGAGGTTGCTTTACAAACGACTCGACGTTAAAACCAACGGGTGACCTCTCGAGCAAAAATATTTCTCAAGTTCCGTTTGAAAAAAGTAAAAAAAAAAAAAAACACGCACACAAGAAAAGGAAAAGAAGTGAAACAACAAACAACGATGGTCGAACTGGGACTTCGCGGAACACAGAAACCAAGGGGCGAGCTTATTTTTCTACATGGAAAACAAGCGAACTCCCACGCGTACACCGAAATCGTCCGGCGAAGTGCGTTCCTTTGCTTTTCGCTTGGGATGCAACGTTCGGCTTTATGCTCCTTCCATTATTTGTTTATTCTACCTTCGAGAGACGCCGACCTAGTTTCCCATCGACGTGAACGTGCAACGCAAACACCGAGAGCCGGTGGACTTGAATTTTGGAAAGGGACCTCGTAACAGATGCATTTTCGACAAGAATATCATTCTTATTTGCGCTGAATATGTATGCATCTCTCTTGTCTATTCTTCGGGTAGCAGCGGAGGGAAACGAGAGTTTCCGAACTGGCCGCGGAAATTTTACGACCCGTGGTACAGCGACTCCAGTTTCTCGATTCGAAACTGAAATTCCACGGTTCCGATGCCACGGGGGCTATTTCTATTTTCATTGAAACATAGCACAAGTTGGATAAAAAAAACGTTCGCGATTTGGTGCGCGCCGAGCACGCTTAACTTCCATCGATGGGAGATGCGGACACTCGTATGGGAATGGCAAACAATGTTCTTTTTATGGGTTACAGCGAAATGAACACGGGGATAATTGTATACATTCATTTTTAAATTACCTATAAACAGACGAAGGCTGGTGATCAAGAATAATAAATTTATTTTATTATATTTTATATAGAAATTATATTTTTTTATTTTATTTTATTTCTATCGCATTAAATAAGAATGTACGTAAATATGTATGTATTTTGTATTTTGTATTTCAGTATACATATTGTGGTATTACAGAACGTATATTACATTGTTCATTTTACATATATTATATTCAAGAAAACAGTTTTATCTAAGAATTCTACATTTTTAAAAAACCACTTGTCACGCCTTCGCGGAAAATGCTAAATGCTCAAATAAACTGCTCTCTCTCTCTCTCTCTCTAAATATGTAAAAGTACAAAAATAAATAAATACAATCATTCTTTCCCATTCTTAGCCCCCTTAAATTTATGAAAGCGATCCCAGCGACGATAATCGACGGTTTTTCAGCGCGAAGCAGCACGTTTTTTACATGAAAAATTCCGCCGGTAAAAGTGGTAGGGACACGCGCGTCGGTTAAGCTGGTTGAACGCAACATAATTTACGTGCATTAGGCCAGTAGAAGCACGGAACGGTGAAGTTTCGGGTAGTGGCAAAAAAAGATGTTGCCTTGTTTTTGCGGTGTTTTCCTGAACAAGCATCCCGCCTCTGGACAAAGTTCGCGCGAAAGAGCGAACCATTTTGGGCGCCGCGAACTTGTTTGCTTTAAGTTCGCCACGATGCCCGTGCTCGCCACGCGCGTTTCAGTTTGCCCAACATTAATATCCTGCGGAAATACACACAACACACTATCTCCAACGCTCCCCGACCCGAAAGACTATTACCCCGAAAAGGTAACAACTTCCTGAGTTTATCGCTGCATAGTCGGAACTCGATTTCCTGAACGGCCACTTTCCCGCTGCGGATTTTCTCTTTTTCACCCTCTGTCATTCCGTCCGCGTGTAGCTCAGGAAAACCCGCGCGTTACCACCGCGTTGAACCAGACGAATTATGCGAATTTGGGGACAGGAAGAAGGAAAGAGTCGTTTGGTTCTCCTATTGTGTTCTGGGGAAAAAATTAGTTGTGATGAGATGATTATATAACAGTCAGACAGTGATAAAACAGTGCCAATGATTTTATAACCATCTCCAAATAATTTAAACTAAAACATTCCCTTCGTAATAATTGAAGTAATTGCAGCCAATCGCTGGTGACAATTGAAATTATTTTAGATCGATACGGTTCGCGTAGAGGAGAGCCATTAAATTCAGCTTCGTTCGAAAAGCGTTGAGAGAACGCGGAGGGACAAATATGCTCGTTGAATTTGTCGAACGCGAGCATTTTCTGGGTGGAATGTCGCGCGCACGCGAATAAATTCCAGCGATACGTGCAGCTGAATAAACCGATCGAGTTCGATCGTTGGAAAATATAAATAGTCCCGGTACAGACGATTCCTCGTACTCGAGTTTAAACCCGCGAAGTGGTACGCGAATAAATATTAATAATCTTCAAGGGTGCGTATCGATTTCCCAGCAGCGCTACTCGAACGGATCATTCATAACGCGATCATAGTCCGCGCTGAAGAGGCATTAGCATTGATCAAATTGTTCTTTATACGACAAACGAATACCTCCTTTCTATGCTAGAGCAGAATAAAAAATTTAACTTCATTGTAGTGCAGTCTTTTTTATCTTTTCTTCGAATACTTGATTCCGCATCCTAAATTCATAATTTTATTATATTTGTAAATTATCACATTTGCTAAATAAATTATGTTACATCATTATCGTGATTGTGATTCATAGACAGACTCCCGAAGAAGACTCGAAAACATAGATCGAAACATTGAAAATATATGTAACAAAGAGATGAATTTTATCTCTGAAGGATTTCAATAACGAGAAATTGTATATGAAGTTTCACTGCGATACTTGCTACGACACCTATGTAAATGAATGCAATTGATAGCAACGCTTTAACAGCTGTTGCCACACATAGATGATGTATTACTCTTCCGATCGCTGTGTCACCATCCACTTAACTTATTAAGTTTGCTTAGGTTATATGCCTTATGTCGTACATTCATTATGGTATCTGCATTTATAGCTCGTAATAGCACCCCTAGCGTCGTCGTGTCCCTTTCTTTAGTTTATAAACGGCATCAGGTCAATTATTTCCTAATGCGTGTCATACATGTCCTCAAATTTCATTTGTTTTGCCAAAGAAGGCTTAAACGATTAATTCCAAACCTGTATCGAGTCATTAATTCCCTAATAAATATAATACACATTCACAAATATCAATTGAAAACAATCCCCAGACGATAGATTCGAAACATTTCGTTCATCCTTAACATTTACACCCCTACAAATTATTCCTGCATTTGGATTTATAAGGGACGGGTATTTCGGATTCCAGAAGCTTGTAAGTTAAGGCAACGTGCCTTAGCGAGCATGCAATATTTTTGAATGCAAGTCCTCCCACGGAAATTCGCGAAGGGCACCCCCTCGCCTCTCCTCTTGGTAATTCCATTTCCTCCTCGTTTTCATCAGCGTTTCCTTCCGCGCAGAGACGAAGGAATTCTATTCATCTTCGAATTTCTAATCCCGTAATTGAGTTCCCGGGCGAAATCATCCAAACGCGCTGGTTAATTGGCCTTTCGGAAAATTGCAAGCGACGCGTGGAATCGCATTAGGGGTGGAAATCGAGCGGAAGGGTCGCAATTATGGGGAATGAAAAACACGACTGACCATGACTTCGTTTGAGCGGGGAACGTGACTTCTCAATTTTCGAACGTTCGGTTCTTTCTTTTTATTGAAAATTTATTCGTTGTAGCGTGAGAGCGTTCGGAGAAAAATATTTAATATGTTTAATTTCGAATTCAGCAGCCAAAGATTTTATAATAATAATTCACGATACATATATTAATTATTCATCGAAGGTAGTGAATGTTCACATATTTATGAACAGAGATGTAGATTATTAAAATGTTCAGTTCGAGAGATAGAAAAGAATGCAACTTTCAGATTTCATGCTAATATATCGACATTTAATCAAGTAATTTTAGTTTCCTCGCAAGAGAACGTATACGTCTCTGATGACCAGTAACTATATTAATGACTAACTACACTATATGGTAAATGCTTTACGAATTGTCGGCAGAAAAAGAAATTCTGCCCATAGAGAATTAACGACGCACCTGATAGAAACACGCAGTAACGAATTAGCTCTCAAAAAAGTAATTAACTAATGATCGTACACGACGTCAAACCCTTACAGAGAATTGATTTTTTCAAACCTGTTGATGTCATTAATCCCACAAAGCTAGATTGTGAAAACAACAGACTGTGTCCCTCGGTAAAATAAATGTTATTACGAATAGCAACGACTAAAATTGTGCGGTGCGAGTGCGTTCGCCCACACGAAACGAAGTAGACACGTTTTATGCGCGCCGTCCATTATATTCCGATGAGTCTTTTCCACCAGGAAAGGAGCCAGGATGCTGAATACCTGGTACACGTTCTACGGTAGCGCCGGAAATGATAACGAATGCGCGCGTTTCCGCATTGAACGCTAGGAAAAGTTGTATTAATGCTCGGAGGTATTACCGCGAACACCTTCGACGTTGCGAGAGCCGCTTTTATCTCTTGTTTATTTTACAGTGCACGCGACTCGGCGTTCGTGAAAGGTATACGTCACTGTTTGTCCCGATAGCGGCTACGATAAAATGATCGCGTCGACGGAACAGCGAATTCCGCGAATAGTGTGTAAAGACTTCCATTAACAAGAGTAAGGATTTATGCTGTCCCACGCGTTAAAGCTTCCACTCGCTATTACGATCCCCTCCAGGAAAACTTTCTCGAATTCGTTATAACTCACGATCTATGGCCGCTAGTCGAAAATTCGTCGTGTCTAGCTACGTTCCATGTGAAGAAGCTCGGAAAATAAACAGACTCGCGTCCTATGGAAGGAAGAACAAGGTGTAAGCTTTGCACTGCAAGTGCCAAGGTAACGCGCTTGTCGTGGTAACTGTTTGTCCATGCAAGCAATTTAGTGTACTTTTAGGCTTGCAATCTCTCGAAGTCTTTAGGAAAGATGAAATGAAGCTTTGGGACAAAATATAAGCGAGAGGTCTTCTTGTTTCTTGGAAATACTTAAGCATTTTTATTAAATTAAAATGGTTACGTAGCAGGCAATTTAGATTTCTTAGGTCAAATTGTCAGATAAAATAAAGAATCGAAAAGACGTTGTGTAAGTAGCTTCTTAGTGGCGTAATTTATATACAGTGTTAGTTAAGAGCTTTCTGGTAACGCATCATTCGTTCCAATTCACTGAAATTAAGCATTAGCACCTAACAAGGAATGAGAATAGTAGAAGAATTGAAAGTAATCATAGTTAGACCTGAAAATATGCACATACTTAAAATACATACATAACATAATATAAAAAGGGATTATATACACGTAAAAGTATGTACAAAGTACTGCAAGTATTTTCTCTCATTCGTACTGAGGAAAAAGAAATACAAACACGACAATACATCCGATGAAATTGATAGTGTCGTGCCAGTAAAACAATAAAAATCGAGGGTGCAAGGAAAAGAAATTTAACACGCGATATTATGTTTGTTATGCACGGTGCACGTGGGTTTGACTTCTCATCAGATATCCACCGCGGAGAAGAAAGACCTTCCGTGGAGGCGTATTGGGTCAGACGTTATAGTCAGACGCCACATACTACTTACTCGCAGCACCAAGACGCCACATGGGCACGTGAACTTTTATGATTTCAATATTTCAACGAATTCTTATGTCGAAACTAGTCGTTCTATGTCAGTTGGCACGTTGAAAGACGATCAAACTTTCATATAAAAATACCACGAAGTAACGTTAGTATAGGTTGTCTGTTTCTCTCTTGTACCAGGAGTATACGCACACTTCTAATTTCTTTAAATCTCTGTATCTTGCCTATATATCGATAGAAAGGAAAACTCGTATCTCGAGAAGTTGCATTTTTATTTTATAAGTTTTAGTGTAATTTTATTTTGCAATCACCAAGTTTGGCATTTAGAGATGATTTTTAATACTATCTCGAATGCTCCTCTCGATTGTCGCTGCACGCATTATAATTTTCCTAGACATCTTCGTAATTAATTTTTTTAGAAAATACCATGCAAGAAAAGGTTGAAAACCTACTAATGTAACGAATCGCCGACAACAACGAACAATGAATAAAACATCAAACGTTTTCGCGGCGACGGAGTTGCTACGTTCAATACCCCGTAACGATTGTCTCGGCAATTAAATCGCAGCCGAACGAGCTATAAAATCCGTGGGGCTTTCCCGAACTCAGCACCCGTTCCTTAATTATCTTTGTTTCGGCACCACGCGATTAGCAACGCAAGCTTCCCTATCATCGATCCAACGTGCATGCACCGCGGAGTCACGGATTTCAGCCCGGTAACATCTGGTAACTCGGCTACCTCGGCATAAAGAGGTACTCGGCAAGAGAAAAAAAAATTTTTATCGGAGACTTAACGCCCACTGGTCGATATAAACGACTATGTCGGTGGGCAAGCGATAAAGATAATTCAGAATAAAATTGTGCTGAAACGCCTGGCTAAGCGGGACGCAAATAATACCGCGAGAAAACGACTCCACTACATCGGTCTTCGAACCTTTCCATCTCGATCCCGGGCCTTGCTAATAATTTTTACTCCTACGTACGAGGTGGCATGTTGGGATATTTATAACGCAAGTGAGTATAGTTTCATTCCTTAACGAACGTTCTAACCGGTGGTTTATTGTTCCCTTCGGTATAACGAATTACAAAATTAAATGTGAAGGGTGAGATAAATGTTTTGGGTAAATCGATACAGCTAAAGGAATTACGTATATTAGGTGAAGGTAACGTCAGGATCAACAAAAGGATATCAAGACAGCAACTTTCTTTTCTATTTCATTGATGCGCACATTGTTTTTGCTAATGTAAGTAAGATATCTTACATATTCGCGTATTTATAGTATAAAATGTATAACTTCTGAAAAATCTGTTTCATAAACTAATCAATAAGCAATTTCAAATTTGCATATCAATTATAACTAATGGTGCAACATATGAAATAACGAATAAGTACGTCTGTTTGTAATACTTCAATCTCTTAATCAATATATCGCTTAATACATCCGAATGAAATTAACGAAATAAACAACTGGTCCCTGATGGAATCATGATCGGTAATGGAGACCTACCGTACGATAGTCCTTCCTTCTGCTCACGTTTCGTTTACGGGAAAAAGGAACGCGGTCGGCCGAGGGAAAGTGAAAGAAATAGCCAATCGTCGAAAGAAACAAGAACATTCGAAATCCCATCGTGCATGGGAGGGCGCGGTAACGAAAATATATTCCTCGCTTCGGGTACTCGCGTCAAGCGTGTAACCACTCGCGAGACAGTGTGCGTTACAGGAAGCTGTAAATAAAATTTCGCGAGTTTCCTGCTCGCCGTTCTGGCTTCAACTCCTCCTAATGGAAATTATAGTGCTTTGAAGAGGCGTTTACTTATATTAAATGAACATTTCCCCTTTCCAGTACGACCTATAACTACGATCGGAGCGAGGAAGCGTTCTGGGAGAACTTATGGCACCGAGGGAGTGCTGTTAGGAAACTGACGCAGTGATTCTTGTGTATATACGTGACGCTTTACGCGAGTTTTCTTTTCTTCGAGAAATAGAGACTGTTGGACTTGTTAAGATAATCTAATGGGACGGTACTGACCTCAGTTATGAGGGATGAAGGGTACTGGGTTCAGCTAAGGGGGGAAATAGAAAGTACTAGGCTCAGTTACGGAGGCCTAGAGGATATTGAGCTCGGATATAGGGAACTTGAATATTCTAGGCTCAGGTACGGGGGTCTAAAAAGTACTTAGCTTAGATTCAGGGGGGCTTGAAGATTCTAGGCTCAGATATGGGGGTCTAGAAGGTACTAGACTCAGCTACGAGGGGGCTAGAGAGTACTAGGCTCGGTTACGAGGGCCTCGAAGGTATTAAGCTCAGAACCAGGAGGACTTGAATATTCTAAGCTCAAATACGGGGGTCTAGAAAGTACTGAGCTCAGATTTAGGGGAGCTTGAAGATTCTAGGCTCAGATACGGGTGTCTAGAAAGTACTGAGCTCAGATTCAGGGGGGCTTGAAGATTCTAGGCTCAGATATGGGAATCTAGAAGGTACTAGACTCAGCTAGGCTCGATTTACGTAGGCCTAGAAGGTATTAAGCTCAGATACAGGAGTGCTTGAATATTCTAGGCTCAGATACGAGAATCTAGAGGGTATTAGGCTCAGCTAGGGGGGAGGGGGGGGTGCTTCGTATAAACGAGATTCTACCGTACGTCTACATCGGACGTTTTCTTTCTTTTCCCTCCAATACCGACCTCGACCTCACCAGAGCGCGCGAAGAAAAGAAAGAATCCATTGTTTTACACGTTCGAAGTAGAAGACCTCGCGTCAAGGTGCGCCATCGCGAGCTCGACCGCAACAAAAATGTATTAATACACCTCGCAAAGGTATTCCTGAAAGGTGAAACTGTATTTCCATCCACCTCGGCCCGATCGGATTTATCGATTCTAACCGGGTCTAATCCCGACGATGATTGAAGCGAGCCTGAGCGTGAAACTTCGCGTCTTTAACACGCCACACAACAGGTATCCACCGTGTGTGAATGCACCGACGGTTCTATTATTATCGTTGCACGTGCCGCTCTATCGGCGGATAACCGGCCGTGCACGTTCGATAGCCGGGCGCATACATAATGGACTGGAACATATTTATTTGCTTTTTAACGCTGCGCGTACGCGGCCGAGCACACGCCCGTAATTTACGCGACACGGGGTAGCCAACAGCGCGGGATGTTGCGGACACGTCGTACGGTCCGGGTATTGCGGAGCGATTTCTAAGCGTTCCGCAACCGGTGCCAGACCGACACCGAGGGCTGCGCGTTAAACGCGGACTCAACAAGTTCGAGGAAAGACGAGTTTAGGTAGCCTCGAGCTGTGCACTTTCATTTAGGGGGCGGGAGCGGGGGGGGGGGGAGGTAGAGCTCGAATCGCTAGGGAACGAAGCTTTTATTTGCAAATTACGGGAGGATTCTTGTCTGGAAGAGCGATTTTTAGGTAGTTCTTAGGATTTTCGTTTGGGAAGATCGTTAGGTCTTTTGCAACGAGGTTTTGTTTTACATACTATCGCAGGTTTTAAGTATGTAGATGTAATACGTTTATCGTCGAAGTTACAAACATGAACGACGTGAGGGAAGTCTCGTCAGGCAATTAAAAAAAGAAGTTCCATGGTAGCTTTGCATAGTTTTTACATTGTTGGCCGGAGGGGGCCCCCGCCAGTCCTTTTAGCTGCGTGGGTTCTTAGCCCCGGTTCCGGTCATCCCGGTCTAGAAGTTTCATGGTAACCGAAACGAATATTACTGCACGTTTTAAGTACGTAAAAGTAATACGTCTGTTATCAAAATGACAGACATAAACGTATGAGAAGACTCGTTAAATAATTAAAAGAAGGGGATAAATGATAACTATGATTCTGAAAGTTCCTCTCAACCGAAACAAAAATACACGGTAGACTATAACAGAAAAGAAATCGGTCTGTTATCGGTGAGAATTGTGGAGGTCGCACTTGTTATCTCAAATTCTCCAAATTTTTGTTTTAGTTACTAGCTAGTTACTAGCTAGTTTTGTAAGAATGTGAACTGCGGTCAAAAGAGTCGAAAATTAAATGTTTCGGGAGTGTTTCAAATGGTGGATCAATTTTCATCATTTCGTGTACAACTTTTTCCTGTACAGATGAAAAAAAAAAACGATACTTTAAACGATAATAAGTAAGCGTACGTAAAGTTTGAAAATGATTGATCAATTCAAAGTTAATTGAAAAATAACCGAATGTAATTTAAAACGTACCTAAAATATTCTACATATAACAGCCCCTAATTCTCCCAAACATCTTCTATTTTAACTTTCTTAATATTTCACAAAGAAACCTTGAGAAAAGGTGTAAATCATCTGTAAATATCTTTCTCGATATAAAAAATGCAAGAAATAAAACGTGCATGAAATAAGGAAAAATGGTAAATCGTATATTATTTGTTTTCCTCGCGTGACGCGTTCGCATTTAACACCGGGTCACTATCGAACGGAGTTCGGCCAAGAATGAGATTTTCATTTTCATTTCATCCCAGCGGTCGGGCGATTGTTTTTATCATTCATCTTATCGCGCTGTATCGGAAACGATAATCGATATTCGGCGATGGCGCCGGTGAAATTTTAAGTTTTCAACCCTGGAAGCTATTAAAAGACGAAACGGACACGGTTGCCATTCGTAGGTGGTGAATACGGGCCGCGGGAGGGGTGAGAATAGCCGGTCGATCCGAAGCAGAACTTAGAAGCCAAGTCGTAATCTCGTGTTTAAGGAAACCCCGCGTTTAACGCGCCTACTACGCGATCATCGAAGCGCTGGACATTTTCGAAGGAAAAGCGAAAGCTCCTCGAAACGCTGAATGCGCCTTGTTCAACGGACTTTTATGTTATTACCTCGTGGCTGTTCCATCGGTTTGGTTAGTACGAGGTTGTTGTTCTTTTTCGATCAAATTTCTCCGTTTGGCTGCATTCCATACGGTGAGCCCCATGCCATTTCCGTGCAGCTATTGTAATCTTATTTTAAGTCGCCCCGATGACGTTCGAACGTCGTCGTTTGTCGTTCGATATTAGGTAAAGGGAGCAAGCTAAGAATGCCTTTGTTCGAATATTTCACCAAACTGGTTAAACCGTTGCACACGGGTCTCGGGTCTTCGGAATTCCGATTCTACTACTCGAAAACTAGGTTCCTTAAGAAACGCGGAGGCCTTCTTTTGTCGTTGAAGGGTGATATTTAGATCTTCAGTATCTTATTAGAGAAATATATGTGAACATTACCGTTGAATAAGGAATTTGCAAGGTACGCTAAAATCAACATCGAGAAGTGGAATCAAACTTGAATCTCATTAAAGAAAACAAAGTTACGCAACGTATTACGGAACTTCTGCCGAGATATTCCGAAGGATCGAGCGGAAAGGAGAAAACTCTAATGTTCAGACTGAGGACAGGACATATAATAATTGAATAAATGAAATAATAATGAATAAAGTGGAAACGGCAAATATCGTACCAGGAATTTGCGAGGTACACGAAAAACAGCATCGAGGGGAAATGGAACCAAACTTGGATCTCATAAAAGAAAACTAACTTCTACCGAGATATTCAGAATAAAGAATCAAGCAAAAAGAAGCAAACTCTATTTAGAAAGCTGTATTTATGCAGGGTGTACCAGTTTTTTTTCCGGTCAAACTTTGCCAGCGACTTCTACGCTCAAAAATAAGACAAACATGTTGTATGAACATACGCTCCTAAATGTTTTATTAAGGAGTTATAACTAATAATACAATATGATAATGAACTGGCGTTTCGTCGGCACAGCGTACGAACGTATTAGGTATATCTCGATTTATGTTTACATAAACTCTAATGTTTACTGGCCGAAGTACAGCTGGTACAAAGAATTACGTCATTTTGAAATGTTGACTCGTTAATAAAACGTTAATAAAAAATGCCGATATCAATTACTTCAGCAAGTAAATATAAGAGTTTACGTAAACATAAATAATTCATAATACGTTCGTACGCTGTGTCGACGAAACGCCAGTTCATTATCATTTTGTATTATTAGTTATAACTCCTTAATGAAACATTTAAGAGCACACGCTCATATAACGTTTCTTTCTTACTTCTGCGTGTCAAGTCACCGGCAAAGTTTGGCAGGAAAAAACTGGGACAGGAATACAAGAACTTGTACTAAAAACGTTACCTATCGCTCTAAGAAAAATTTCGTTTACATACTGGGAACCTCGAAAGGTGAGCGATCCGGGCCTCTTTTAATCTCCGAGGCCTCCCGGCGCTGGTAAGTTTCAAAGAGAATTACGTGTTGCACTCGCCCGTTCTAAAACGCGAACCAAAGCCTGCCGACTTTGAGATGCAGTCTGACATCGGCAGATCTGTTTATCTCGTGTACAAAGTATGCGTGTACAAAGTAACAGACCCAGAACCGACACCTGAGGGCACACCCGGGGGGGAATATCCAGGATATCTTAAATCCTTCATGCCTCTTCCTTGTTATTCTCGATACGTACCGGTTTCAAACATTCTCGCGCATTGTTTTTACGATCCCAGCTGAATGCTTTCCTTTCATCGAGGATACTTTCAAATAATCCTGCCTTGGGGGCATTATTTTAAAACGAACTTTGAATCGAGGCAAAGCTTTACTAGCTGGAACAGTGGAACAGCTATAGGAATGACTTTGGAAATTCGAAAGTTATATGTACAGGAGTTAGACAAAATAATACGAGCATGTGCGAGTTAAATTACTTGCAACTGTTACATTTGGGGGTAGTTTTGTGATGATTTGAGCAGCCATTTTGTCTCATTGTAATAAAATAATGAAAAGTAAAAATAACGATATGAACGAAGTAGTGTTAAAAGAACAGATTGAAATAATATGAACTTACATATAACATGAACTGCTTGCAACAGTTAAACGTGAGAGCAGGTCTGTGACGATTAGGCCAACCATATCTTGGTATTCTGATAGCTTCGTCGTTACCCCGAATGATATTATTACCAATAGCGAGGACTTGGACATTCTAGAGGATCAGATTTCTATTACGATCCCGTATATTGTTTCCCAACAACAAAGCAGTTCTTCGATATTACAGCGCACACAGTCACAGGTTCAATCGTGATTCGTTGGACCACCAAGATAAATTTCATCATCTTCTCTGGCCAGCACGGTCGCCTGATTTAAATACCATGGAACCACTGGGGGCAATTTCAGAGAACAGAGCAAATAACACATTCCTTCTTCCAACATCTCGAAAGCAAATGGTAGACGTCTTGATAGAAGAATGGCTTGACATTCCACTGGAAACTATTCAAAAGTTTTATGAATCTATTCCAAGAATCGTAGGAACTGTATTAGAGACAAATGGCGACCGAACCCCGTGTTACTCGAACAACATACTGTATTTCAAAGGTGTTTCACCATCTTTGTATAATATTACCTTAACTTTGATTACGCTATTAGTTCTCTGGTTGTCTAGCTATTCTAACATTCGTCATATATATTCTTAGAAAAACTAGAAACTAGAATTATTCACCTTTTGTCTTCTTTTCGAAATCTTAAACTTATACCAATTTTATACTACTTCATCCTACACCTTGTTTATTATTGCGTTATGAATCCATCTTAACGTTTATATATATTGTAATGTTGCAACTTTTGGACTGACTAAACTCGATGCAAGCTGCATTATATTTAACAAAAATTGGTTGTTGTGTAGTCTCGTTATACAGACCGGTCCTAAAGAAAACTTTTGCATAAATATCTTTTTATTTCATCACCTTTTCGTCTGAAATTAACTGTGACTCAGTACCGCGGGACACGACTAAGTGTCTGGTTGAGTAACAGATTCTTATCAATGGCGAATCTAAACTTATCCAGGCATGAATTTAATTACCTTAAAAGGACCTTCCCTATTTTGAAACGTTCTACGAGAGGGAAACGTTGTTATTACGAAAATATACAGTGGGCGTATAATGTATTCGTACACCGATCGATTTCCCAAAAAACTTTTGCGTGAAATTGTAGTTTTTTAACTTCCTTTTTTATAATCAATGATATTTTACATATTCTCGGAAGTCTCTAAGATAGATATAGTCCAAACAACATTTACTAGTTAATATAATTTATGAAATTAACAAAAAAACGCGAAAAGTGGGTAAAAGTATAGAAGCAATAAGTATTTGTACGATTCTTATGACGAACCATTTACAGCAGAGTTTGTAACGTAAACATATTAGTTTATTGCTCCGTGCGAATTAGAAAACATCAAATTTCCAGGAAAGTACTTTTAAACAGTTGTGCGAATATTTATTGCTTCAATATTTTTATCGATTAATTGTTTTTTTCTTGTTAATTTCGCGACTTACATAAATAGCTATTTTTTTTTTTGTAATCTATCTATTCTAGAGATTTCCGAGAATATGCAGAATGTCATTGTTTATAAAAAATGAGTTAATAAATTACAATTTTACATAGTTTTGGAAATTGATCGGTGTACGAATACTTTCTACACCCACTGTATTCATTCTCCCATTCTCCATATGGTGTGCAAACAAGTTTAGACACTTTTCAAGATGAAATAAAGAATTGTTTCTTCTATACTTTTGAATAGTATTTGAGCTACGAAATCAATAAATAAATAGTTGGTGTTCTTTCCAAGAATGAGCTTAAAGCTGAATCAGTTTCATTAGCTGTGTTAGTTCCATAACAGATCCGCTCCTAATTATTGAAGTATTTTTCACTCGATTTTTAGTGAAAACGACCCAATATTCGCGGTAAAGGTTAACGATTACAATTTCGACGCACGGTTGAAGCCGTAAAGGTGGCACGGATCGGTTACGACAGAACGACCGCGGAACCACAAGTGGCAGGAAACGCGTACAGAAACGTTCTTGATAACAGCTGATTACGATGAAGCTCGCCCAGACGCGACGAACGTTGCACAAACGAATCACGTTTTACACGTTGACATTTCCGTCCTGCAAATAATTGCAGCAACGGAATTAAACGTGCGAGCAAAATTTGAAGAAAAATTGGAACTACTAATCCTTTTGGTGAAGTATGAATAACGAAGTTTAATAACTACACCACATATATCTTTTGTTGTTACATATTTTGGTTGGAGGCAATTTAAATTGAGTTGTTAAAGGTGTGACGGAACCAGGCTTTCTAGGGAACCTAACTTTCTGTTTCGATAGAAATGACGATTTTTACATGCGAACTTGAGCCATTAACGACGAACTAGCATCCTTTTCCCATTTTTGTACGATGACATTATTGTGATTGAAAAATCGAATACGAGTAATGAATAATCAAACACGATTAGTAATTAGTGAATCATAAGGCACACTTAACGACCGCTGCGTAATCGGACACGATTAGCATTAAATTATTGCAAATTACTGATTTATGATTGAAGTAAAATTTTGATTATCTAATAAAAAATGGTGAGAACCATTGATAATCGACCATCAAAAAATGTAAATCACAATGTGAAAAAGTAATTTACCCTCTACCATAAAAAGAATAACAATTATCGACGAAGTTGTACTCTTTCCCAAGATAACCCGATTAAAACAGAAACCGCGAAATCGCCCAAAACGCGAAAGTGTTAATCCAACGATTGCGAGTGACGATTAAAAATGTAATCAGGAAGTAATCACTGGCCAACTCCGCCGTGTATTATTACCACCGGTTCCCGCCAAAAACGACAATTCTACAACACGAACCGTTTTATCTCCGATCCCGTCGGACCATCCCAAAAGAAACCACCAACTGGTCCCCCACGAATATTTCTTTCGTTCTTAACGATACCGTTTCCTTTCATTTCTAACGCGATCACCCAAGAACTCATTTCCTCACGACACGTCCAGAAGCTGCACGTGCCGTGTAAATAACTAAATCAACGAAACGTCCCACCTTCCCCGCTATTCGAGGCTCGAGAAAAGTTATCGTCACTCTTTTCAACCTGACTCTCCACTATCGTACCGAAATAGTACGTCATCGTCAAATACATACATAAACATACCGACGGAAACCATCGAGCAACCGCTCGTACCAAAGGTCAGCGTTCCCCGACACCCTTGAAGGGCGTAAGAACTAGGGATGGCGTGAAAAATCACTGACAGTGATTTTCACGGTGATCACACAATCACGATCGCAGTCGTGATTAAACTTCGATCACGACCGTGATCCGGAAGATGGCGTTTCAGAAGCTTTGATTGCTTCTCTTTATTCAGTGTTTAAGGTTTAAATACATTCCTTGTTACACTACTGCGTGGTTCTTGTATCAGTATTAGTCTCACATTCCGTTTCAGAAGCGTATTTTTTTGCGTATTTTGCTTCTTTATTCCAGTGATAAGGTAGGGTTAAATTCCTTGCTACACTACTAAGTGATTCGCCATCTTTTACATATCGCCTATTATTATCGCGTTTCAGAAGCGGTTCATGTTAATTGTTATCGTTAGTGTCTCGCTGTCTTCCTTTAGCGGAAATTCAAGAAACTACAAATGAGTCAAATTTAAATTGTAGTAAAATTATATTACCATTGGTTTTCGATCATATTATAATACATATATAATCTAAGAACAACATCATTTATGAAAAGGGAAAGAATGTTCTCTACCAATCAGAAACGATCACGAAGAATCACGAATCACTGTGAAAAATCATTGTGATTGAGAATGAACGTGATTGAATCACGAGTGATTCAAAAGTAACAGTTCACCACATCCCTAGTAAGAACCCTTTGTACGGAGGCCTTCTTCGGTTTGAAATTCTGATCGCGCAACCATTGCTGCCTTCTTGGAATATCTATCGACACAGAGTTAATCAGTTCTGACAAGTTATCCCTCGATTAACCCTTGAACCTATCACAACGTGTGAGGCTCGTGGTACAGAATTTGAGTCGAACATGAAAAACACGAGTCAGACGCGTCGTATGAAAGAACGCAAGGAATTTTATACCTGATTATAGCATTCACCATCCTACAGCAAATCGTAGGTCAAAGGGTTAATAAATACCGAAGATTAATTTGCTCGAATCAATTCGAAACAGTCGCTTCGTCTAGATTCTAGCGTAAAGTGAAAGTGGTACAAGGGGGACGAATACTCGTGGCTTGTTCTTAACCTCCCGAGAAACGAATTTTAAATGAGTTTCTCTTCTTACTCCAAATCGAATACGCACAAAACAAAGCAATTTCGACCTGTAAATTGATTTCAACATAGGAATACACTGTCTCGCTTTAATATGGTACATTTTTTTTATTTTAAAAGGTCCTCGCGAGTAACGACAATTTTGATATGAAAGCAACCGTATGCGTATGCATGTACCACTATCCTTCGAGAGGTTAAATAAAGTGTCAGAGAACGGGAACAGTGTTTCACCCTATCTGCTTCATAACACCGCGCACGACAGAGCCGCGGGTTTACGGTACGCACTAAAAATAGCGGTACCCATAAAACTGCTCGGTGAAAATCGCCACGAGACCTCGGGGACGTGGCGTACACGAATCTACAACCGTCGTGGATAAACGAAACACGGTGACTCGCGTGAGAATTAATCGGAATTTCGCGTTTAAACGGAGACTGGACTCGGCGAGAAAGCGATCCGGAGCGAAAAAGCGTGTCGTCTCGATGGTAACAGTTCCCTTCACCGAACACCGACACAGTCTGTCGCGAGGACAGTGAACAAGACGGACGTAAATCGTGTCACGGTACCCGCGTTATGTTGTTCGTCGCGTGTGAATATTTCTAACGTCGAGATAAACGTTTGGTCGTAGGGGAATACTCACGATATCCGTGGTCCGAGTGACAGAAGGCTCGTCGTTACCCGTGTCGAGATGGTTCATCTTGGAACGGTTGTTTACGCTGCGGCAACACTTGTACGGACGTGAAATCACCACTTTACCACCGTGTCATACTCGTGCATTACTCTTGTACACGGATTTCTCGGTGTACCCGTTGATTTTCACGCATAAAATCGTGCGATCACGCGTGCCTGCGCTCGCGGTCGATCCTTGGAATCCATGACAGGTACGAGCACGGGTATGACCGTGGGCCGCATGCGCCGGAGCAGAAGTTATCACGCTCTGCCACCGAGGAGACAGACGGCTGATACGTGTAGACAAGGCCGTGTTCAACGCGTACCGTGCCCTGGGGCCGTTTCTAACTAAACTTTTCGGAAGACGTTCCCTAAAATGAAGAAGGAATTCCTGTACGCGAAGTACATAGACGAGACATTTTTGCTACATTTATGGTAGTAAACTAGTTCTATTCCATTTTCAGCGCGTTAAATGTAAACGTTTATGTTAAGAAAGGCTTAAATACTTCGAAAAACTCTAGTACCGATAAGTAAATAAAATTCAAGCAACGTATTGATGTATGTAATGTATTAAAATTATGAAATGTATTATCTTGAATGTAATTATATAATATACGCATGCATTATATACACACATGTGTTACTTGAACTTTCGCGAATTTTGCGACAAGTGGAATATTCTCAATGGTACATGAAAAATATATTTTTACGTATAGAAAGATATGCTCGAATTATCCACATTTTTCTAAACATTAAACAGTTTCTTTTACATGCTCATCTGATTTTTAATGCGCCTCACCCCACCACCAAGGATCGCGCCCTTAGATTGGAAAACACTGGTTTAAGTGGTTTGGTTAATGGCGTCCCTTCCTCTTCTTCTCCGCAAACGTGTATTACATCTATTTCGCATCAGTATTACATTTATTTACTTCATTATACGTAACACAACTCTAATGTAAATAACAATTATAATTTTCATGAAAACTATCACCTTGAGTGAGGAAAATCTAAACTCTTGAACACAGTGTACAATTGAATCGCGGATCATAAAAGCGCGCTTTTCGGCGTTTAAATGAAACCAATTTTTTTATATAATAATTATGACTTAGCTAATAATATGAGGAAGTTGTGGGAAATGTTCAAGTCCAAGTATTCGCCATGTACAGTTTTATATGGTTCCCTGCGTTTTGTTTTTATTGAGAATGATCAATGTGCGAAGTACAAGTTGGCCAGCCATGTTTTGTATTTACAGCTGCGGCCCGCTCTAACTGAAGAAACGTAAACAGCGATGAAGATGACTCCTAATCGTAAATCCAAACAATAAATGTTATCGATATCCGAGACGTAACTGTGATAAGGTTAAATCGCTTGAGAAAGCACGAAAACTATACTTACTATTCTTTAAATCAAAAATAAAGTCTCAAGAGTACGAAGGTATGATATTATAACCTAATTCAGAATCTCGCGTTCCCCAAAACTATAGCTTAATTAATTCCTTATCTATTCATAAATTTTAGTCGAAAATGTTTTACTTGCTGCTAAAAAGTATGATACCACATCGTCTTAATATTTACGATAAACGTTTCGACATCGGATTTAAGCTTTTTTTTTATCAATTCCCATGTGACACCAACCAATACTGAGACTTTTTTTTTCTTCTCGATCGAACTGGTCGTGTGAAAGTGATCTCACGACCTCTCTACTTGGAGACATTACTAAGATTACAATTCTAAATTAACGAATATAAGATTTTACTTTTATTTGTAACATGACCCCTGCTCAGCCATCATCTCATCGCACGTGGACATTGAAAAAATGATCAACAATTTAAATCACATATATACTTTATTATGCATACGAATAGAGAGACATAATTTTTTTCCTTACAGTGAATCAAGACATTATCTATTCATTTTCATAGCTGTCAACAAATGTTTTCAATAATCTATACTTCATTGCGCGCATGTTGCATCTATCCTCGATGTTCAGCGATACCTATGTTTTTCTCGTCATATTGATACCGAAGAGGTGGTTTTTTTTTTTCATCTTATAAAAAGAATGAACGACGTTGTCAACATAATGCACAGCGATTAAATACAACGCTACTCGGAACTTGTACATTTGAAATTAAAATCTATACCGATATACGAAATAACCGACATCGACCTATATGGAAACGAGATTTCTATTAAAATCGGATCAAATAAAATTGTTTTACAAAACAGTTCTAAACACAACGGAGACGTTACGATAAAATACAATGGACGATATGAAAAATTAGACAACAAAAAACATTGGCACAAACAGATCTCTTCCTCTTGGTACCCTCCGTTATTTCTTAGTCACTCGCCGGCTGATCCGAGTATACCAGAGAACTGCTCGGCATATGCGCCGCAAAAAGAAATAATTTAAAAAAAAGTCATATTCATTATGCATTGGGATTACTCATTTACAATTTACGGGGCGAGACGTTATTAACATCGTGTCTCGTACAGCCCGCTTCGGCCTATGTATCTCACCCATTTTATAACATCATGATCGGAATAATTTAATTTGGACTCAAACACTTTCAAATAACGTACTTTAAATCCAGATGGCGCGAACGGTACTTCAAAAGTCATCGATATCGGAGGCCGCGTCCACTTCTTTTTCGTATCAGTTTCAAGTAAATCAATCTCTGCGGATAACTGAGTTTCCTTCATACCAGGCATGCGTTTGATTTTCCATACAATTGCGTTTTCCGACGCTTTGTACTTCGCCTTTCCTTTCAAACAAATCAACTGTACTCCCGCGGTATTCAGCGGTGTCGGCACCCTCACTTCGATCTTTTGTCCCAGCAAGGATGGCTTGAAATTTGATTTTAAAACTGCTTTCACTTCCATCTTTGTGCGACCCACCTCGCGTACCAATGGAATGACACGGAATGGTAATGATATATCCTTAGTTGTACGATATCTGGAAGATTGACGACGGATGTTTAAAAATCCTAATGTCTGGAAAATATTTACTTTGCTATGTATTTTCTCTTAATATTTGTACCTCATCAACTCGAATTCACCATCAGCTGGTATGAAACTAATAGCATGTTCAGTTTCAAATTTACTGAGCTTCACGCATTGATGAAATTGGCAGTCATCGATGACAACGACGGGTTTACCGGATCTAGCGCCGGTAGGATCATCTCCTCCGCCTCCTATACCACCTCCACCCTTCATACCCTTAGATTCCATAACAATTTTATCATTGATTCCAAACTTGCATTCTGGCATTCCAGACAAGTAAGATTTCATTACAACCTATTATGATAAAAATATGAATTGCCATTAGGACTTAGAATATTAGAGTATATTATATAATAATTAAATTTTTTAGTAATAACCTTTCCAGCAACGTGTGCGCTAAGCACTTGCCCTTGAGGACTCATTAAGAGATTCACAGATTCGAGAACATCCAGGAATAACTCATTGCGTCTATACTTAATACCCTCTCGTCTCCATCCAATCTGACCAGTTACTTGCGATGTTATTTGAGCTTGTTCTTCTTTGGTTGCTGATTTTACTCCTTGTTGAGTGATGAATGTCTTTAATACTCCGGTATCACAATTCTGAGGGTATCCAAAATCCAAAATTTCTGTACAAAAAATGTTGGTTATTTTTCAACATTTAACAACAAGCTAATGATACTAACCATCCAATAATTCGTAAATTAATACGAAGTTATTCTTGATGTTCTCCTCAGAAATCTTGCCAAAGTATGACTGCATGACATCAATGATTTTTAACAAGAACTCAAATACCATTGCTGCGTTAACATTTTGTTTAGTAACTGCAGCCAACCAAATGTTGGCTCGTTTTATATGGAAGAAAGATGTTCTTGCAATGTTGGTAACAGGTGATCGTACTTGTTGCCTGGCATGGATAACATTAACACGAAATGCATCGACTGCATTTCGTCCAATGTCATCTCGATATACTCTGGAGATGAGTACTTCTCCTTTATGATTATATACAAACAAACCCCCTATCATCTTGACAGAGGGTGATATTTATTGTTCCGACTACAACCAACCTACAAAGCAAATACTTATTAATTACATGCAATACAGAACCATGCAAAGCTTGCTTATATATATATTTTTTTATAAAAAGATATTCTATCTATATAAAACATAAAAAAATTAGAAAATTTTATTATCTTAATCAATTGCAGAACAAACAAGCAATATTATCAAACTTGATGTTTTAATTCAGGGCAATAAAAAATATAACTTATAACGTAGCACAGAGACATATACATAAAAAAATGTATAAAAATCGATGAATGTAGATGATTAGATATTAAAGTCGTCGTTAGAGAAACTGTATTAAATTCACTTGACGGATGCAAAGATAAATTTTGAAAAAATTGGAGCATACATTCATCTGAACATTGATGTAAAATATTCTCGTCTCGAACTCATTTGGACAATCAAATATAAATATACGTGTACAAGATAACGCCCCTTTTCTTAAATGACATTTGAGGTTCTCTGATATGTCTTATAAACGGTTAGTATTATTGATCGGAAATGGAACTGCTTATACCAAAGATATTGATATTATTGAATGTTCTTAGATAATTCTAAAATGCAAATACTGGTAAATATGAATTTCAGTACCATAAAAGATCACTTACGCATGACTCTTATTGCGGATAATAAAAATAAGCGATACTAATTCGTATCGACCACCGAAATGTACGGTAACAGTACCAACCTACTGGTACAAGTGCAACTATCAAATGACGAAAGCAACACCCACTTTTCCGTACTACGTACCTCGGAGACGTACCGTTAAAATAAATTATCTGTAAACCAACAACTGTCTTTCGAGATATATGACAATTTGTTGTTTTTAAATTTAAATACAACTTTGAACTGTTTCATGTATAAATATATCGGTCATATATTTATAGGGCAAATACGGTTGTTGTATTGATTTCAAAACCGGTAGTTGTACATTTACCTGTATAATCAATATTAAATCAAAATACGATAAAATTGACAATCTGCATCTGTAAAATGATTTAACAATTATATTCTTTCATTTATTTCTCAAAATAGTATTTTGTCTATGATAAAAACAGCTTTCGTGATCTAACAATGAATGCATACAGAAATGCCACTGCTCACTAAGCTGCTCTGTGAGCGGGTCAGCTTACAAATTTTTCGCTCCCAAGCATAGTTTATTTTAATATTTGCGTGGCGCCATTGGTGGGCAAACGCCCAAGTTTGTAGTGAAAAAAGTTCCTACTGCTGCTACTAGATGGCGCCATGAACTAAAGGGTTTGGTGACCCCGACGTGATCTCTCCAATCAGCAATGCTGGTTTCTATGCACTTATCCTGGACAAATTTGTGCGTCTAACGAGACATTACTGTATCCCTACAAAACCAATATTAGTATAGCTTGGTATAGCTCAGTGATTGGCTGCTACCAAGGAGCGGTCGCTGTATTTGAGAGCGAAAAATGTGTAAGCTCATCCGCTCACCACCGCTCACAGAGCGGCTTAGTGAGCGGTGGCCTTTCTGGTTGCACCAATTGTGAGGTTAGAATCGTTCTCAGCAGTCGACATATCGATTATCATTCGCTGGTCTGGTCAGCAACAACGCTGGCAGGGCGTAGAAATTCTCGGTATGTTTTCGACTTGGTATTTGTTCGTTTTCTTCACATTAAACGACTCGTGAAAGCCTGTTAAAGTTGGTTTCGCTTAAAATGAAGCGTTAACATTATCGCAAAGAATGGCGCAATCTATTTTCGACGCCTTAACAGGTAAAACTTTTCTATCATAGAAATAGGTGGGGTTAACCAACAAGTATCCTATTTATCTTTCTCACCGAAGGAAAATCGAGATAGGATTTTACGCACTAAAAATGATCGCTTTATCGTACTTTACAGCCGTATCACTGGACAGTCCTTCTGTGCAATCATTATTGGAGTCTCAGACTCTAATAACTGAGGTTGAGCACTCAGGTTGGTTTTTTAATAAAGTAATTTTGATAACCTATTAACATGTTCACTATGGTAAAGGATATACATGTCCTGTATCGTATCATCGTTTTATGCAAGCTATATTTTATTTAACCCATATTACCAGTTAAGATATCTGCATTAGAAGTGTACCTAGTGTAGGAAATAGTGTATGAGCCCATTCTTATGATATTGTCAACATGAATGTATAGAGCAAAGCATATCTGAAAAGTCTACAGGCTGATTTACCAAGTACCATTAGTTATGAAAGTACAGTATATAATATAAGTGAAGAATCTGTAAAACATATTTGCTGTGTACTGCCATGTATGAAAGTCCAATAATATATATTTGACTAGTATTCCAAAATATTAAAATCTATGAAAATTACTACCACAGTGAATGTATTAATTGATTATTTTTAATTTATGAAACATTGAATGAAATGAATCTGCAACAAACATTTTCATATATTTTATTTATATAGCAATAGATCAAGATGAGGAAGATATATTTCAGTGTGGAAAATGCAAAAGTCAATTTACATCATTGCACATGTTTGTATTGCACAAAAGGACACACCAAAAAACGCACGAGGAAACCATAGATTTGAGTCAGTTTTTAGTGAATGATGAAAGTCAACCTGTTCATACAGAAGACAATGATCAAGATGCGTCACAATACAATCCACAAGAAACATTTGTTCAAGATGATCAACTCAGTGAGCCAATTATACTCGAAGAATCAGACATGCTGTTCAGGTTAGCTATAAATGGTTAAATTCTAATTGTATATATCTAGATACTTTCTTTATAATAAATAGTATTTCTTATATTTGTTATAGTATGGATCAAGAGGGTGCTAGTTATTTTACAACAGATTCCTCATTTAGCGTTCCAATTATACTGAGTTCTGAAAGCTTGGATACTTTTGCAAACTCTACTATTCCAGCTGATAATGAGCCTCTGAAGGATGATTCAAACGATGTACCTCATGTTTTACCAAGTGATATTTCTGAAGATCATGTCATTAATCATTCAGAGAAAATTGATGTATCCATAAATGAAAATTCATTAATGGATTCAGATACTATTGCTAATCAAACACAAAATTTAAAAGTATATATTTCTCTGAAATAATAAATCACTTTAAACGTGATTTGTCTGGTTTCTCTAATAAAAATTTTCAATTGCAGTACAAATGCGGTTATTGTAACAAACAATTTGCGAAAAAATTTTATTGGCAACAACACGAACGTTCTCACACAGGGGAAAAACCATATCAATGCGTTGTATGCGGACGTGCGTTTGCACAAAAGTCTAACGTAAAGAAACATATGTCGTCCCATAAAGTTTGGCCTGGCACTGCTATACACTCCTTACCACCCGAGGTATTGAACATTTTTTTATAAATTTGTAATTCTTTTTTTGCATCTCCCGGTTTTAATAGTTCATGAAATACCGATAGGCACCTCCGGATGGAAGCATAGATCGTACCTATCACTGTCAGTTTTGCAAAGAAATATTCGATTCGTACAAAGCTCTAAAGGGCCATCTTATAGATTCTCACTTAGCACTAAAAGTGTACAAATGTGTGCAAAGTAACTGTAGTATGATGTTTTCTGACCTTGAGGATTTTTTGGAACATACTCGCAGTCACAAAAGATCAGAATATCGTTGTCATGTGTGTGGTGGAGTATTTAATACTCTGTCTGATCTTGGGCTTCACCAATACACTCATTCCGTCCAAAAACAAAAGACAACAGAGAAATACTACTGTTGTTCCGTTTGTAAGTCCTGCTTCTCGAATTTGGAGGCTTTGCAACATCATACCGAAACCACAACGCACGATTACGCCTGTCTACATTGTGGAAAGAGTTTCTTGATCGAACGATTTTTACGGCGTCATTTAAAAACGCACGCTTCGTCTGCGCGGTTTGCCTGCGAAGATTGCGGGAAGGCCTTTAAAACTGAGCAATATTTAGCCAATCATAAGTTAATACATAGCGAGGAGACACCGTTTCTATGTCCAGTGAGTAATTTTACGGTCGATTTAAAAAATCGTAAAATTTCTTCACATCCTTAATATAATTTTTTTTTTATCATAGCACTGTTCAGCTAGATTCAAAAGAAAAGATCGTTTGGGTCGTCACATGCTAATTCATGATTTAACAAAGAGATTAAAGTGTCCCTTCAGAGGTTACTTAGGTTGCATGAGTGAATTTTCGCGACCTGATAAATTAAAACGTCACCTTTTGACGCATAGCAATATCAAAAGATTTAGTTGTAGTCATTGTAATCGTAATTTCCATCGGGCACAAGCTCTTAAACATCACGAAATGAATAAGCATAGTTTGAAATGCGAAATTTGTTCACACGTAAGTGTCATGCTATAAGTGAACTGATAAACGTTAGCGAAAGCGGAAGCTCACTTTTTAAAATATTCTTTACAGGCATTTAAAACTAAAGAGCAATTATTAACTCATAATTGCGATCAGTCGAATGATACTAAGAAGCACACGAACTCACAGTTACCTAAGAAAGCTTCTGGATCATTTAAGCCAAGGAAACCTACTCCAAAGAGACAAACATCATCAAAGACTGCAATTGGACTTGCTGATAAGGAGAAACTAGAGAAATTTAAGTCTGACGAAATACAAAGAAAAGTAAGAAAAAATGTCGTATGTTTAATTCAAATTATTCATTTCGAAATACAATGTTTTAATCGTTTCTGGCGTTTTAGATTACCTCCGAAACGTTAAAGTCTGATGACTACAAAGACGAAACATGTACCAAAAAAGTAGAGAATATTTCTATATCAAAAGAAATTGGTTCAACGATCGAAGCACTCATCAGATCCGATGTAGCGGACAATGAAATCAAACGCAACATTGACACATACTCTGTACAACAGATAGGCGAATAGAGTTTTTAAATATATTTTTTAATTGTATTTAAATTATAACATAGTATAGATTGTAGATAAGGTGTCATAGAACGTGCAATGGGATCATTGGCAAACTGCAAGTTGCATTTTATAATAGCATATAATATTTTGTAGTTTACATATCTGTGATAATTGTATTATAAAATATATTAATATAAGTAACTTATATCTATCTTAAGTATTTTTAATGTCGCCTTCCTTAAGTTGTTTGGAATTTATAGATGTATTAAAAGAAAAGGTGTTTGTATCAATACAGATATTTAATTCAATTCAAACCAATTTCCCACACGACGACTAGTAGAAATTAGATTTATACCATACTACTAAATTGATAAAGGATACAGTGATATTGTACTGTGTAAAGACTAGGCTGTAATCATAAGATAACTTAAAAGGAAGTGGTTAGTAAAACCGCAATCGCTACCTCCTTTCTCACATTAACACTTCGGACTCGGTTTAATAAGAAAAGTACTGCAGTCCTGTTAAGTAGGGAAACCGGTGTACTTTTATAATGATAATATAAACAGTAGTTTCTTAAAACACATACAAATAAGTAAGTTTCCATTTGAGAAAAATGCCTTCACGAGGTTCTTATCAAGTTACTAGTAAGGAAGAAGGCGAAGCAGCAGAACGAGATCAATCTTACAGAAGTTGCGTTCTAGCATTAGTAATATTTTTCTTCTTATGTATTCTTCTCATCATCGTCAGTTTACCATGGAAACATCATACCCACCATTATGAACACCAAGATGAATATTTGAGGAAAACACAGGTAAGTTTCTTAAAAGTACGATTCTAAAATAAAGCTCCTAATGATAAGTCTATCGGTATAGCAACATCAACAGGGCCACGAGCGTCGCCCAGAAGGAACGACAACCACAACGGAATCGGTTAAACATTATTTAGACAATCATACTTTTTCGTATGAACCGGAAGATCTAAATACAACAACTTCAAAATTTGAAGTATCTACCCAAAACTATAATGTAACAAGTGTTACAAGCATAATAAATAGCTCGTCTGAATTTGAGAAGCCTTTATACAATGAAAGTACTACAGAACGAGAAATATCAACATTGCCAGTAACCGACGTACAATTGTACGAAGAGTCTTCCACGACTGAGACGATCTCATTATTCGAGAACTTTAATTCTACAGAAACTACTTCTTCGAGTTTAACTACAGAAGGGTACAGCGAGAAAAATATTAATGAATCTGAAATCTATACCACGCAACCCTCCACGTCGACGGATTCAAATATTGTTAGCGAACAGACTTCTTCAGATATGTATGAAACTACAACGGGTAGCGTTATCATGTCGACAACTGACAGTGAAGAAACAACTCGAATTGAAACTACTACCGATTATGTCTTAAATGCAACAACCGATTATACAACGATAAGTACATTGGGAGGTAGTATTACAGGAAGACCTACAACCACGACTTCTGAGTATCGACTTAAGAGACAAGTTTGCACAACAGGCGAATGTAAAAATATAGCCAGCAAAATGCTATTTTACATGAATCACACGGCCGATCCGTGTGACGATTTTTACGAATATGCTTGCGGTGGTTTTGAAGCAAATCCACAGACTATTCAAATGAATTTGGAAAATGCAGCTTATCAGCGTATATTACGTTCGTAACATTTTTTTTTTCAACATTCATTATGTATATACTTCAGCTATATACATATATAGGGTACCATAGGGTACTGAAATAGTTCGTTAAAAAGAAAAATGTTCAAAATATCAAACGAACAAACTAAAGCCAAACTTTAAAGGATTCAATATACAGGAGACAAAACATTTAGATTAATTCAAACTACTAAGATAAACTACTAGATCCCAAGTTTAATATTCTATATATAAAATATCTTCTAATAAAATCTTACTGTTCAATTACTACACTTCCGATATTTATCTCAAATTCTATACTTTGGACCATTAGAAATGGAACACTTAGACAAATGCTAATAGTTCTCATTTTGGAACTGCTAAGATTAGATGTTTAGGTTTCATTTCACTTTCAGGACAATCGCAGAAGGACGTAAACAGTACTCCATCCTACCTTTTCACCAAGTATTACAACAGTTGCATGCAATACGAAAACATCAATTTAACAGAAAGGACAAAACTGGGTATGTGAGAAGGGGTATCTAACTAGTCTCTAACTTGAATATACATTTAATGTATGTACAATCGATAATAATATAATATTTTTGTTACAGCGAGGGGAGTGTTAGACAGGGTTGGAAAGTTTTACACTATCGACAGTTGGGCCAAAAATCATACAAACTTCACCGAGCTCGTTGCCAGATTACTTCTACACGACAGGTAAGACATTCAAACGAGACGACTGTGTACAAAAATACCGCAGGTCGCGTATTACTCGTATATTTTGCATTTTTTCTCGATTATCCAGCGCTTTGTTGTTCGACATTTCACCGGACATCGACGAATTTTCCTCGAAACAGTTCACCCTTAAGATAGGCCCTACAACGTACAAAAGTCACTTCGACGTAGAGGAAACGGAGGATCCCTGTTACACAAATCAATACGAAAGAGACCAAGAGACGGTTGATTTAGGGGAACTGTACAAAGAATACAAAACGTGTAAAGTACGGATATGTATATATGAATTCGCTAAAAAAACATGCTCCATCACTAAGTAATCTAATCCCCTTTTCCTCCCTTACATTCGATAGAACAATACAAAAAAATTTATAAAATCCATCACGGAAGCCTTGATAGCACTCGACGTTTTCAGCGAGTTGGACAATCCGTACAACATCACTCAATACGTACATACTACGGTTATCAACATTGATTTCGAAATCGTGCAGAATTTTTTTACGGTGAGTCTACTAAGTTTTCGCATTAACCCTTTTAGATTTAACTGCAATGACCTCTTTCTTATTGCCTAGTGTTACAAAAACTGGTAACCGATTTCTTTCCTTGTTTTTTTTGTATTTTTATGGTACCGAAAGAAAAATGTAGTGACCTTGAGATGACCTTGAATTAAGGTAAAATTAACTACTATTCTAATATACCAAATAAATCGTACAGCACTTAATTTGAAGTATTCGATATAATTTTACAACTACTATTAGATCTAAGTGTTCCGCGATCGAGATTAAATAAAAATCTATAATTACAAATAAGCTCATCTCTGTTTTGCCAAGGTACCATAAAAATTAAATTGTTTGGGAAGTTTTAAAATTCGAATTTACATTTGCTTTATAAGTAGTCTTAGCGGTTTTCTCGAGCACGATTCAAAGCGGCTTAAAGATAAGAGGGCTAAGGTTAATTGTTTCTCCTTGTGTTTCAGAATTATCCGTCTAAAGATAAGATTCGTGAGGCGTATCTGATGAAAAATTACACCCGCGTTTCAATTGAAAATCTGCAAGCAGCCACAAGTGTCGTAAGATAAAATATTTATATGTTCCATTGATTAACTATAATTAGGTCTAAACCAATTGACCGCAACAAAGTCATTGAGCGTATCCTTGCACCATTAGCGTTTAAACGCCTCGCCACCAGATATAGGCAAAATTACATTCCAATAATAAATAACGAATAAAATCAGCGTATAATAATTCCTCGGATAGGAATTTTGCCTATTACTCTATTCCTTGTAGCAAAAGAAGAGTTATGACGACACTGAACGCTTTGAGTGGTCAATTGGGTTTTATTCGACTGCGATCCCTTCAATGAAATAAATATATTCCGTGACATATGTTGTAGGTTGATTGGACGCATCTGATTTACGTGTTAACGAAGGCAAAAGTTCTACCGAATGCATATGTGCAGGTTTACTTCTACGATGCTCTGATTACAGGATTAAAAAATCTTGCGGAGTTTGAAGCTAGAGACGCAGCACAATTAAACAATGCATTGTTAGGATTGTATGCGCACAATCTTTATCACAAGGTACGATTCTTTCTCTACGATCAATTTTCGGATTGTCTTTTTAATAGATTTTTTTCTCCTAGCTAGTTTTATCAAAGCATACAAATCCTAAGGAACACTGTCTTCGGATAGTGTCTAATGTTCTAGTTCCGGAAGCTTCAAACTTGTATGTTTCTTCATTTTCAAATGAAGAACTCCTACACATGAATACGACTGTAAGAGATGACTTATAAACGCAAAGATTCTTTGGATTAATATAATTTTTTAAAGTAACTAATCATCACTGTACGAACTAATAGATACATAGTCTCTTCGAGGAACTGAAAGAAACGCTGAAATCAAAAGTAAATGAGGCAGAATGGGTGGTAGAAGGAGGACGTAACGAGTTGATTGCAAAAATAAATGACCTGAAAGTGACCGTACCGGATGTATCGTATTTTACTGATAGCGCATCGACTTACAGAAAAACTCACGCAAACGAGGTACGAAAAGATGCTTTAATTTTCAGAAAAACAATAACAAATGTCTGAGCAATATACGATAAGATACCTAGAAAAACTGTGTCTTCGAGATGTAAAAAATATTTACATTAAATAATAGTTTAACTTTAAGTTTAATTTTAGGTAAATCTGTCGGACAATTACTTCGAGAACTCTGTGACTTTAATGCAAAGATATCGAGTGCAGATATATACGGAATTATTTAAAAATTCAGGTGATCCTGAACAAATGTAAGGGTTTACAATTGGAAGTAAGTGTATGAAACATCTTTGAATTAATCTAATAAGCGGATTGATATATAGTTGGACGCATTACGCAACACCATTCCAATCTAAAGGGCTTGCAATTTACATACTAAATCTTGTTGTGATACCGTACGGTGTTATCGACTGGTCCATAAAATACGACAAACCCTCGTTTGATTACATAAGACTGGCAACACTTGGCAACGTTCTAGCGCACCAAATTGCCCATCATTTCGACGCAAATGGTACTTTAACAATACATAATAATCGTAATGTAAACGCGATCAACATTGTAACATTTACAACAGTAGATGCTTACGAACGTTAAGAAAAGTCTTATCATTCAAATATCCAACAATATGTATACCTTACTGCACACCAGGTATCTATTATTGGAATGGAACTCGCGATACGGAGTATTCTCTATTAAATGGCAATGACTATACGAACTCGAATTTCAAGGATTACATTCGTTGTCAACAGGATGAACTCTATGGAAGTCCTATAACAATGACGTTACCATCCACAGGACAGACCGTGTCTTGCGAGGTGAAATTATATATTTCTTTTCTCTATAAAATCGTTGTAATGTAAAAATATTACTTTAAAGTAAAACGATCGATTGGGGTTAGAGTGTTAAAAAATAAACACTATTCTTTTGCAAAAACGTTTCAGATTTCGCAATTGTCGCTAAATGAACGTTTATCCGAGACAATGGGACTTAGATTAGCGTACGATACTTTGGATCGATTGAGATCGCGTGAGGAAGTTCATCTTCCATGGCTTGAACTTGATTCTGATCAGTTATTCTATCTCACCTATGCTCAGGTACTCGTGTTACAGTGAAATTCATGGCATTAGCATTTTAAATCTACAATTATTAAGACAATTACCATAAACTAAACTTTTTCATTCACCATCTTCGCAGATGCACTGCACGAAGTCGTCACTTACGTCTTCGTATGTATCTCTGTACGAGGACGAGCAGTTACCGAGTCGCATTCGCATCTTTGTTTCTGCGTCTAACAATAGGCTCCTAGGCGACGCTTGGAAGTGTCCAGAGGGTTCAGGGATAATTCCCAGTTATACTTGCAGCGTATTTCCATATCTTCCGTCAAGCGATGTAACCGGAGTAACTCTGATGCGTAAATGATATAGCGACTGACTTTTATGAGGAAGCGTGATTTTATGGTCATTACGCACTTCATTTATTCCAGGAACGAGATTCTTTTTTGTTTCGAAACATTCACACGCAATAGACGCAATATGTAAAAATAAGATGAGCTCATATATTCATTGGCAACCTACTAAAGTTAAATACTCTCTTCTGTATGCTTCTATGATTCGACTAGAAATTTGATAGTGTAAACACATCAACCTTAAGTCGGCCGTTTTTTGTTGCGAACTTGGTTTTCCTTTTTCGTTTTTTTACAATTGCTTCTTTTCCAGCGTAGATTCTGTAGAGTGGACCATACTCCCTAGAACAGAGATGGGTTGCTACACGTGTATATTACTTTAGCATTTATTGAACCAATAATGAACTGAGCTCTGACAAAATGTTTATAAAATTTTCGATAATAAATACATGAACATATATATTAACTCAAGAATATTTTCAACCATGCACTCATATTCATGGATGTTTTCATATTATTATTACACTATGTATTTTTGACTGTTCCAAGTATGACATTATGTGAATACATACAAAACAGTCAGTTAGGTAATGACTCTAGAACGTTTAGGTGACACTCTTGTTTTATATTTAGTAGTTGTTAATTATAAATCAACAGCTCAGTACACTATCGGCTTAGTATGTTATTTATGCCTCAAAAGAATCTAGTAGACATTAACACATACCACCGCTTTGGGTTGCATCCACATGGCTGTTGCCTAGCTGGATAACTGACTGTTTTGAAGTAGCTTTCTTTTCCGTCTGAAAAGACGAGAGCCATGCAAGAGGCATACAAGAAACCACAAATAATCATTCAGTTAGTTACAAAATAAACTCCTACCTCAAAAAAAAGCCACATACCTCAAAGTATTGATGCCATAGAACACAGCCATAAACACAAAGAACCGAGACTAGAGATTGGCAAAGTAGCCATAAAAGAATGTTCAATGCCTGGGTGCGCTCAAATAATGCAGCACCATGTCTTATACACAGTAATGCCTCTGTAACCATAATTGCACCATAGACCCAACACTGTGTCCCTACTCTACTACATGTTGGATCTGTTACATACATGTAGTACTGCCTATAATTTTTATTGAAGTATCATAACTTTTGTAATAATATATTATGTAATAAAGTTTGTCAAATTTATTTTAAGGGGTTTTCTCATTCTTGAGATCCCAAAAAACCAAATTTTGCTTTTCTTAACATTCTTTGAAATAAAATTATGTCTTGCTTTATGTAAAACTTTATTTCTATATCTCATTTGGAAAGAATTCTCAAAAAGATTCCATATTCTAATATACTGAACTGAAAAGGCCCCTTAAAAATATATATTTAATAAAAGTATAACTTTCTTTACATAACCCCTTGCGTACCTAACAGATGGTGCAACAATTATCCCAACTAGTATCAATCTTGACACAACAAATGGATGAGAAGGTGGAAATTCATATACATGCTTCAAGAAAAATGTATTCAGTTCTGAAACCTGCCAGAAAATGACCAACTGACACAGTGCAACAAATCGCATGTATGTGCAAGTTGGATCTAGCCACCTGACAGCAGTCCAACTGCCAGGTGTAAACTGCAACATCGCTCTCTTCAACTTGCCAGTGGTGCTCTCAATGTCACGGATGCTTACCCACTTGTATTCTCGCATTTCCAATAGAGAGCAAATTTTTAATCCGACCCATATACCCAAACCATTACATACAACTACATCAAGTATGAAAGCATCCCACCAGCATTCAACAAAGTTTGGTAGTAAATGGGCAAATGCTATCTCTGTTACTTCCCACATAACGCTAATGGCCCAAAGAATACCAAGATGTCTAATAAGAATTGCTTTCAAAGTCCACCCTAAGAAATGAGCAGCTGCAAAAATGTCTAAATGGTTCCATATCTTCTCTAACGTAATGTCTGAACAATTAACACCGTATTCTTTATCCATATCTATATGAAACGACGCCAAGCCTGGATCTATCCACACAAAGATTTTTCTCACTGTATCGTAATCTTGAAATAGCAAAAACAACAGGCCCATTAAATACAAAACACTACAGCCAAAAACGAGTCTCCAAACGACAGGATGTGGTCTCGTAAATGGTCCATTAGGAAATGTGAGTATCGATATAATTAGAAAAAAAAATATGATGCAAAGTATTCCAGCCCAAATGTTGTCTTCGACATTGGTAGTATTCCTGCGTTAAATGAACATGAATATTTACAGTATTTTACATATGCCCAATGGGAACACGAAGAATTGAATTGAATATTCAATTACCTAGTAAAAGCTGAATATATTACAGCACCGATCGCGGTAAGTAGCAACGTAATGCTGTGTGGCCTATAGAAGAGTGTGATAGAGATATCTTCGACCGGTCTCTCATTGATATTTGGAAAACTGTCCGTGCTATGTCGCAATTTATGCCCTTCAATGTTGTCCGTGCTGCTCCGGCAATTCACAACCTCATTTTCGTCACTCTTGACAAGTCTCTCCGAGAGGCTGTCACCCGTAGACTCTTCGTTGGTCGGCATCCTCGTGTATTAATGAATCGTTTCAAATTCGTATCCTGGTCATTTCACGCGTTGTTTCACCACGCTTTTACCTCGCAGTTTTCATTTATCGTTAACACGCTATTGGGAAATTACAAACCACTTTGTCGCAGACGAATAGCGAACCAGGCAGGTAAAGTACTACGATGATCAATTCACTTCCGGTTGCAAAATCGAAGTCAAATAAGAGAGAAATATTTGACCAATCGTCTTGCAAATATGTCAGCTGATCGAATAAAAATCTTTGTCGCTTGAGGGGAAAGCCACTAGCGTTGACTATTCACAGCTAAATTTCGCGCGCAAAAAGAGTAGCAGCTTCAAGTTACATCAATCGATGTAAAGTAACAATGAAAATTAAAATAGCTTATCAACTTGGAGATTTTACTCTTATTTACACACAATACATTATATATTGCGTAATGGATAATAAATTCAGAAAAACGAATGACGACCCCTCCGCTGCTACTAGGCGGATGGAGACAACCTTAATTCTCCTTACACTTTGTATTTCCAAAAGAAAGATTAAACGCCGTTGAATCTCGTATCTCGAATTATATTGTCGATACGCGAAAGTACCTCAAGTAGAAGTTATGGCTATGAAATTTTCTTATTAATCTTTATTAATCCATTAATTCGAACTTGAGCGCGAAATTTAACCACGCATTTGATAGAAGGCGCCACATACTAGATTGCAACTTATAGTAAGTATGTGAAATTGGTCCCCCTGCTTTATAACATTATAGACACTATAGAAACAGCTGGCAGATGTCACGATTACTTCCACTTCCAACAAAGTAGTTCAACAATACGTTTTCACTTTCTCGTCGACGTTTCTACAGATTTTGTCGAAAGGATTTTATATTTATAAGGGAAAATGGCAGATTACTTGGACGCCGAAGCAGAGGAGAGTGAAGTGAGTATTAAAATATTTAATATGCGATGATGAGAGCATTTGATTTTACATAACCTAATATTTCACGATATTCCAGGAAGAGGAGGAACTCGATATCAATGAAAGGAGAAAGCTTAAAAAGTTAAAGGCTATGCAGGATAGCGACGACGAGGAAGATGATGACGAAGGTATCAAACGATCTGTGGGAATATTTCTGTAATGGGAGACTATTGTCTGCTTATTGTGGGTTTCCAGACTTAGCAATATTTTATAAGATTTTTCCACCTTATAGATTCCTTCTATGCAGTTACTTAATATCTATGTTTATACAAATTTACAAAAATTCATGTTTACAACTTTTATTGCCTTGTATTATTAGATTTTAAGAATTAAATAAAAAAATGAATTTTCATCTATTTTTTAAAATATAAATGAAATTACTAATATTTTTATAGCTTTAATTTTATCAATATTTTGAATAGGGCAAATTGATGGGCTTATTGATGATAATCCAATTGATGATGACAATGATGGTGAGGATAGCGATGCATCAGGTTCTGGGAAACGTAAAAAAAGTGATGATGAAGACTTTGATGACCGTTTGGAAGATGAAGATTACGATCTACTCGAAGAAAATTTAGGAGTCAAAGTTTCAAGGGTATGTAGAAAATGAAATTGCATGGCAAATATAAATGAAATGTAAATATAAATGTGAATATATATTAATGTAACTTTTATAACATAATTTTTCTTTTTAGAAACATCGTTTTAAGCGTCTGCGCAGAATACAAGATGAAGAATCAGAAGGAGAAGAAGATGGAGAGACAGATGAAAGGAACGCTATTGCTAATGAATTGTTTCAAGGGTCTGGAGATGAAGATGAGGAAAGAAGTGAAATTAGTCATAGACCAGAAGTGGAAGCATTTGATGAAGAGGAAAGTGAAGATGAAGATGATTTTATTGTAGATGGTGACGGATTACCCATATCTGAAAGGAAGAAGAAAAAGAAACATATTTTTTCAGACGCTGCTTTGCAAGAAGCTCAAGATATATTTGGTGTCGATTTTGATTATGACGAATTTGGGAAGTATGGAGAAGATGAATTCGAAGAAGAAGAGGATGAAGCAGAAGATGAATACCTTCAAGAAGATGGAGAAGACCGACCAAGACGATCAAAGAAACATTTTAAGAAAAAAAGCACAAAGAAGAGCATTTTTGAAATATATGAGCCTAGTGAACTTATACGCGGACATTTTACTGATGTGGATAACGAGATTCGTACTACAGACATTCCTGAACGTATGCAACTTCGTACTACTCCAATTACACCAACAGCTGAAGGTTCAGATGAATTGGATCTTGAGGCAGAGTGGATATACAAGCAAGCATTTTGTCAACCGACAATTTCAGTACAAGATTCTCATTTAAATGAAGAAGCCAAAGAAAGAGCTAAAAAGGGCCCACAAACTGTCGGAAAAATTAAGAAATCTTTGGATTTCATGCGTAATCAAAATTTTGAAGTTCCTTTCATTTCATTTTATAGGAAGGAATATGTTTTACCAGAATTAAATATCAATGATTTGTGGAAAATATATAAATTCGACACAAAATGGTGTCAACTTAAGCAGAGGAAAGAGAGTTTATTGAGATTATTTGAAAAGATGAGAAATTTTCAATTGGATGAAATTATGAAAAATCCTGATGCTCCATTACCTGATAACATACGACTCATTAAAGATGATGATCTTGAACGGCTTGAAAATGCTCAAACTTTTGAAGAAGTGAGTGATATTTATCAGCACTTTATGCTTTATTATAGTCACAATATTTCGGCAATGCAGGAAGACATTCGTAAAAAGGAAAAAGAAGCACGGAAGAAAGCTAGAATTGAAAAAAGAAAACAACAAATTGCAGCAGCTGAGGAAAATGGAATTCTTCTAGAAGAAAATATCGATGTGGAAGATGATGACGACGATGTGGACGATGGATTAAAACAGCCAATTAGAAAAGGTCCTTATTCTCTGTGTAGAAAAGCTCGTTTAGATGGACTTGCTAAAAAGTTTGGCCTTACACCGGTACACTTTGCCGAAAATCTCCGAGATAATTATCAACGTCACGAAGTAGAGCAAGAACCAACAGAACCAACTGTAGCAGCCGAAGAATATTGTTCAGATATTTTTAAAACAAACGAAGAAGTGCTTAGAGCTGTGCAATTAATGGTTGCGTTTCAATTGGCACATGAGCCGTTAGTACGTAAATGCGTTAGAGAAATGTATATGGAAAGAGCAAAGTTGTCTGTAAGACCAACCAAAAAGGGGATAAAGGAAATTGACGAAGGTCATCCCATTTTTACATTAAAATATCTGAAAGACAAGCCTGTGCGAGATCTTGTTGGAGATCAATTTTTAAAACTAATTATAGCAGAAGAAGAAAAATTAATTACAATTTCCTTCAGTGATATGATAGAAGGAAATACGACCAATAATTATATCGACGAAATAAAACAATTATACTACAGGGACGAATTTAGTAAAAGCGTACAAGATTGGAATGCATTGAGAACTGGCAGTGTTGAAATAGCTTTAAACCGTATCGTAATACCACATCTAAAGAAAGAATTGCGATCCATTCTTACAGTAGAGGCAAAAGAATGCGTTATGAAAGCTTGTTGCCGCAAAATGTATAATTGGATCAAAATTGCTCCATACAGTTGCAGATTCCCAGAGGAAGAAGATGAAGATTGGAATACCAGTAAAGGAATCCGAGTGATGGGTTTAGCTTATGTATCTGATCCGTCTGTATCTGCTTTTGCGTGCATAATTGCTCCAGATGGAGAGTGTACTGATTACCTGAGATTATCTCATTTATTAAAACGCAAAAACAGTTTTAGAGAAAATGAAAAAATGATGAAGGAGGCCGATTTATTAGCAATTAAGAATTTCATTGCTACGAAAAAACCACACGTTATTGTGGTAAGCGGTGAATCTAGAGACGCATTAATGATAGTAGCCGATATAAAGGAATGTCTTACCAATTTAGCAGAAGAGGAACAATTTCCTAACATACAAGTTGAGATATGTGATAACGAGTTAGCGAAAGTTTATGCGAACAGTAACAAAGGTACATCTGAGTTTAGAGATTATCCAGATTTATTGAGGCAAGCTATATCTTTGGCAAGAAGAATGCAAGATCCTCTATTAGAGTTCTCTCAATTGTGTACTGTAGACGAAGAAATAATGTGCCTTAAATATCACCCTTTGCAAGATCAATTACCAAAAGAAGATCTTATAGAAAATTTATACTTGGAATTTATAAACCGCGTGAACGAAGTAGGAGTAGATTTAAATCGAACAGTTCAAGAGCCTTACACAGCGAACTTATTACAATTTGTATGTGGTTTAGGTGCCAGAAAGGCACAATCGCTGATTAAGATCCTAAAGCAAACTAATCAGAGACTAGAAAACAGAACACAACTTATAACTGCTTGTCACATGGGCCCTAAGGTGTTCGTTAATTGTGCTGGTTTTATTAAGATAGACACAAATAGTTTAGGAGATAGTACCGAAGCGTATGTAGAAGTCTTGGATGGTTCACGTGTACATCCAGAGACGTACGAATGGGCAAGAAAAATGGCGGTGGACGCGCTAGAATACGACGACGAAGATGCAAATCCTGCCGGTGCGTTGGAAGAAATACTTGAATCTCCAGAAAGATTAAAAGATTTAGATCTGGATGCCTTCGCTGAAGAGCTTGAAAGACAGGGTTTTGGAAACAAGTGCATTACCCTTTACGATATAAGAGCTGAATTGAATTCTAGATACAAAGATCTCCGTGTACCCTATCAACCTCTAGATACAGAGAAATTATTTGATGTTCTGACGAAAGAGACCCCAGAAACGTTTTATGTTGGTAAATTGGTCATGGCGACAGTCGTTGGAATAAGCCATAGAAAGCCACAGGGAGATCAATTAGATCAAGCAAATCCTGTTAGAAACGACGAGACTGGTTTATGGCAATGTCCATTCTGTTTGAAGAACGACTTTCCAGAATTATCGGAAGTATGGAATCATTTCGATGCCGGTGCATGTCCTGGAAAGGCAACTGGAGTTCGTTTGAGATTAGATAATGGAGTCTCTGGCTACATTCACGTAAAAAATTTATCGGACAAACACGTCAATAATCCAGAGGAAAGAGTGCATGTTGGTCAAGTGATCCATTGTCGCATAATAAAAATAGAAGTGGATCGATTTAGCGTCGAATGTACTAGTAAATCGAGCGATCTTGCTGACAAAAATCGCGAATGGAGACCTCAAAAGGACGTCCACTATGACCTAGAGGCAGAAGAGAACGATACAAAAGTTGAAGAAGAAACAAAAAAAACGCAACAAAGACAAACTTATGTAAAGCGTGTTATAATTCACCCCAGTTTCCATAACATTAGCTTTGCAGAAGTTGAAAAGCTAATGCAAACAGTGAAACAAGGGGAAACTATAATACGTCCGAGCAGTAAAGGATCGGATCATTTGACAGTGACGTGGAAAGTCACGGACAAAATTCATCAACATATCGATATAAGAGAGGAGGGCAAAGAGAACGCATTTTCTTTAGGCCGCAGTTTGTGGATTGGCAACGAAGAGTTCGAAGATCTAGATGAAATAATTGCAAGACATATTAATCCAATGGCCGCGTATGCCTCGGAACTTTTAGATTTTAAATATTACAAATCACATGTGGAAGGTATTAAAGACAAAGCGGAAGAAATATTGAAAGAACAGAAAAAACAAAATCCTGGTGGAATACCGTATATTCTATCCGCTGCTAAAGTAAGATAATGGAGTCCGAATTATTCGATAATATTTACTTTCGAAATGTAATTGCTATGTTTTATATTTCAGAATTATCCTGGAAAATTTTTACTTTCGTATTTGCCACGAGTTCGTTGCCGCCATGAATATATCACTGTAACACCAGACGGATTTCGATACAGAGGTCAAATGTTTAGTAGAGTGAACGACTTATTCCGTTGGTTTAAAGAGCATTTTAGAGATCCTATACCTGGTCAATCTACGCCTGGTACACCACATGGAGGCATGACATCCAGAACACCATTCAGTGGTACTCCAGGAATTAATGGTAAATTTCGTACTATTGTTATAGCATTAAAATGTTACAATAATTGTTATTTTATCGTAATGGAAATTCTTTTTGCAATTTAGGAGTGAATCCAGATGCGATACAGAAAGTAGCCCAGAGTATGCCACATCACATGTTACATTCTCTCTCGAAGGTAGCAAGCCAAACTCCGCATAATTATCCACCGTGTACACCAGGAACTGCCAGTGTTAATAATTATGGTGGAATTTATGGAAGCACACCTTACACGCCTTCAGGCCAGACACCATTTATGACTCCGTATCATACGCCACATCATACACCTCACCATCCTCAGACTCCGAGTCATAATCAAGGACAGTTCTTACAACCAATCCCAACCGCAACAAATTCAAATTCGCATAGACCTGCTAGATCTCAAAGACCCGTTTCATCGGACGCAACGAATTGGACAAAGGCTGCGGAAGCTTGGGCTCGTGCAAAGCAAACTCCTTCGAAAAACTTGTAAGTTCATATTTAAAACAGGCATCGATATTAGAACTGGAATAAAATATTATTTTTTTGATTTTAGTAACAGTACTCCAAGATACGATGATTCTAGAAGAACGCCACGGAATCAAGAGACTCAAAATGAAAGAACAACTCCACGGAATAATAGAAACCCATCTGTTCGTACTCCGTCTTACAGATCTCCCAAAGGGACTCCGTTTACGAATTCTAGTCCTCGGAGTATGTCAATAAGCGGAGATGCCACTCCTTTGTATGATGAAAATTGGTAAAGACAATATGTTCTACGTATGTCTAGGACAATTAGTTACCTAAAACTGTACTCTGTTCTATGAAAAAAGATCCGAGTAAACTGACACATAATGAATGATCTTTCGTTTGCCCGTTGGCATAGGTCATTTTCTACAATATGAAGTATTTATTACAAGTACAAATTTTTGGGAGGAATTTTTCCAGAATTTTATTACGAATTATCAATCATAACTCGGTACAGAAATCTTTAAGTTACGCGAAACATAAGAACAGAATGAAACGATTCGTGTAATATAGATTTTGTATTTCATTGTAGTGAAACATTCTCTTTTTTTTTTTCGTAGAAATGTTCAACATTCTCTTTTTTTTTTATGTAACGTAATATTTAGAACATTCTACCTCAGTAAAATTATACATTTAAACGGTTATTGTTAAAAAAAAAAACGCCTATACAGTTTTGCTCAATACATCATATTACGATTTAGTTTCATAAATTATGACATTCAGATACAAAGATACTGCCCTAATTATTAAGTATGCATAAGTTTTATTTCTACAAGAAATTATTTGATACAAATGTATTACTATAAGCATATGCAATTTTGACATATATTTTACTATAAAAGAATAGTAATATTAAATATATACTAAGTAAAACGTTTTTTCTTAGTGTAATTGGAATGACTCGTTTATCATCCCAGTATCCATTTATTATCTCTATTGAAATATCGAAACAAACAATAAAAAGTAATTTATATTGGCGATTAGTAATTGAAAACTAATTGAACAACACCAACCAACTTGAAATAATTAGCGAAAGTAAAATTTGCAACTTTTAGTTCAAATCTGTAGGAATACATAGTGCTTCTTGTAAAACCATCGAAACCAGTTATAACGACTCAGCCATATTTGGAACGGATTTTTACGTTCGTATGGTCGCACAACGGTCACAACGTCCCACACATATCGGTACACACGTTAGCAGAGATGCATAGACATACATATGATTCATCCAGAATGAATCTTTTTTAAACTGTGTAACTGCGTTGCAGTCGAAAATATAGACGCTTGTATTTTCGAGAAGCTTCCCTATCACACACAAACAATGGATACATCCATTACAAATTTACAAAAATTGTCATCGAAATTATTGGGTTATTTACAAATTTAGTGAAAGAACGTTCTTTGTTTCAAATTCATGACATTATTTGTTAAGTGCTAATGAACTTAGTTTTGCTCTTTCACTCTGCTTCAATACAATTTTTGTACATTTTACATTAAAACAAATAAGAACGACAATTTTCAACGACAAATTTGAGTTCGTGTTAACACAAAGCCACAATCAGTGACGTATTATGTCTTCACGTAGCCCAAAGTACAATGGAATTTGGCAGGCCCACGTTAACAAACGGAAAATGCGTATTAATAAAGTTCAATTTCATTTTATCGAAGCAGCGAGACAAACAAATTACAGAACATATGAGAAATCTAATTCAAAAATAATACGCATATCTACGATTAATTTAAGTATGTTTACTACTTTAGTTGAAATTTTTTAAATTATTTTCAAATTAGAAAAAACTGCTACTAATCCTCGAATTGTTTCGAACGTGGGTGCTCCTTTCGATCAGATTTTCTATTTATGTGTACTAGGTCACTGCGATAGGTGCTGCAAAATGCAACGTAAAAGTCCTGAATTTGCACGCGATAAACAAAGCAAACAAAACTAGCAATTACCTTTTTCAATCTCGTCGTATTTACAATCACCATCCTTCTAAACAACGAAACGGTACTGCGAGTGCGTGGTGAAGAAATCCCGTGACTCGTCTCGTTGAGAATCAACACAACGCTTCATATTCAAACAGGCCAATCGTGGCGAACCGATCACTATAACCAACCAATAGGGACGCACAGAAGTTCCAGGCGACTCGATGAAATACAAGTGTGAGTGCCGTGCCGGTCGTGCGTGTAGCCAAACGGTAACTGGTGTGAATCGCTGGACACACAGGAATACTCGCATGTCGCAATAAAAGCAGCCAGCAAGTCCAGCAACCGTTCAGATATCCTTACATTATTGTCGAGTGTGTACGTGGTTTTGTTCCTGTGGCAGGATCTCTACGCTCTGTGCAATCTGTAGTACTCCGTTTCTTTGTTCTACCGAGGTGAAGAAACAGGTAAGTCGAACATTTACTCGGCTACCGTGTGATAAATTCCCATATTGACAAGGAGACGCTACGAATTCAAACAAAGGGACGCCTTACCGGTTACTCGCGTATACATATGTCCCATGAAAACGCTTAATCAATGTCCGACACAAGACAAAGAGTATCTCGTTGTTTTTATTCGGCAACTATGATCGACGTCTTCCGTATTCGATTTACGGTATGCTGCGGTACGCAGGCTTGAACCCGATCGCGAACGATGCGTACAAGTACTCCTATCGTTGACTCTCTGTCGGATATATGTATTTTATTCAAATTCTATCCGAAATAGACGAATACAAACTCTGTACAGCGATTCATTCGTATCGTTTACTTCACCGAACAATTATTCAGATAAGCTTTTAATAATCGTGCAACATGAATCATAATTCAATTGTGTAATTCCGATTGTTTTATCGAACAAATAATGTCGTAAAAGATGCCCATTTTCTGTTATTCAGAGGTTTTATTCTGGTACGAATTTTGTCCTTTATTGCTTTCTATAAGATGCCTTCAAGCAATTTTATCGAGCGCTGGCAACTACAAAGGAATACATCAAACATTTTTTTAATCGGGTAATTGACCGCTTCGTCGAAGCAGTTATGTTTTCATGGCTCTGTGTCATTGTCCTGGCGAGGAAGTTTTTTCGCTCGATTTGTAATACCCTCTTTCTTCGCATTTCAATTGTTTCGATTGCAGAAGAACAGCAAAAGGGTTTTAAAATTATTCTTTACCGACGAATGTACCATCCCTCGATAAAAAAAAAACTACCACTCGTTGACACAAATGTACCTGACCATCGCTTGATAAGATGAAGTAGGCAACTTGGAAAATTTTGACAGATAAATGGTCTCTAACTTCTTTGTGCAGTTTCTTTGTTCCAAGTCGCATATCTCGCGCGAAATTATTGAAACAGGAGATACGGAGTAAACGACATAAAATATAAAGGGGCAAAGATAAATAAAGTACGAGTTAGGAATATTTCATATTGTTTTCTTCCGATATCTTCGATCGATTCACGAAATCAATGCATTCACTTCTAGTAATCCCGCAATGGCTACTGCTACGGAATCACCCGTCAACAACGAACGTAAGTAATGACATTTTTGTACGATACTTGCAATTTACTATGTTTGCGATATATGTGTATATAGAACATCTATCGATTAAAAAAAATTTCTATTACGTATGTTATATATTTTAATCGTTCCATTACAAAATATTCGTACCTTTGTTGCCATTTATGTAGATCGGTAATGTAAGTAAAATTTATGAAAAAAACAATAGTATCGAATATTACATCGAATATAGGTTTTACGTGCATTATCTAATCTGTACAAACGACTTAAGAACATACATCGTTTTGTTTGTAGATTGGAATTTCTAATATTTGCGCACGATTTAACAGTGATAACTTTCATGAACGATCGGGTCGTCGCGAATAATTGCATCGAAACCCAATCGAACAAAGGAACCGCTTGTTAAATTGTGCGCAACGCGGCTTTTACGTGCTCCGATGCGAAGTCAGTACGACAAAGGATCCTTAATTAGTACGGCGATTTAGGCAGCAGTAGGAACACACCCTAAGGCTGCAAGAAAGTAGATAGTTACTGAGAAGAGGTCAGAGTCCTCCATTGGCGTCCTCGGAGAAGTGCAGCCTGCACTTTGCCGTGGCAACTGCAGCTTGACTCGACTGCAGTGCTCGAACGCCTTTCAGTGGCTCTCAACCCTCGTCGAATACCATACATTTCCGCTGCGAAATATTTACTATTATTTCGAAGTATCTATTCCTTTCTTTGCGCAATACCTGTTTCAATTAGTTTAATTTCGTAATTCTTACTGTCACTGAAGTCTGATGATCTGTTTGATTCTTATTCGTAAATTCGAAATGGATGAATCTTTGCTACCAAGTGAAATGAATAAAACAGTTAGCACTACAAGGAAGGTTTTAATTTAACTCTTTGAAGCTTGGTTGGTTAAAAACTGTCCCATCTTTTACTTAGCTTTGCTATTTTATTTAAAGTTTTTCATTCATGTCGCAATACTGTGAACTAACGCTAAAAGTACAATAAGTGGAACCAGAAATGCCAAAAAGCGTCAGCAAGTTGTTGACGCTGCTCTTCTGAGCAGCTTGAATCTTCTTTTTCTTTTATAATCGGATACCTCAAAGAGTTAATTAAACATTGAACTCCTATGGTTTTCATTCTGGATCTTCAGGAAGAATTTACGAATTATTTAATTTATAGTATTTCTTTTTGTTCAAACGTGGGAATCATACTTCCGTTTCCTTCCATCCCCATGCAATTATATCGATCAAATACCAGGTGGTCAAAACGTAAACAGCCTAACAAAGCAATCTTTTATTTACGGTTGGTCGAATATCCCAATAAATTACTCATACTGTCAGTATGCCATTTGGACGCATTCTCTATGTTTCATTAAAAATATGTACATAAGTAAACTTTATGTATGTATTTATAATGAAAAATATATTTAGAAACATTAAGTCTGTCATTTAATTTAGACAAGTTTCTTCTATAGACATACTTATGGGACTGACCGTACGTAGGGGGTTTTGATTAAAAAGGAAAAATATACTGTACAGCACTGATTTTATGAAGCGATCATTCGAATTCTGTTTTATCGCGCACAATTTTGTAGCCATCGCCAATTTCGCAATGCGAATAATTACTTGCCGCGATTGTATCGATCTCCCAATTCCGGGGCTGGTGTACGCAGTGTAGTGGTCCCTGTATGAGTGTCACGTATCGATAAATTACACTATATCACAATTCAACGCGACGTTGGCTACTAGAACGCCGCTAAAGCGTCGTAGCTCTTTTTACCAGACAGCTGTCTCGCGCAGGGGAATGGGATATAAGCTCAGAGACGGCCTACCAAAAAGTTAACGAAGCTCCAGCTACGGAGCTTACTTAAAAGCTTTTTACGTTGTCGATGCTTTTTTAAATTAAATATTACTAAGATGCATAGAGGAATAGTTTCTTTTTGGGGAAATTGTATAATATAACCTTCTATATTTATTTAACAGTTAGTATTTGAAAACGTGTTGCTAATTATGAATTTGTTTAACGAGAGCATGGAATTTTTAATCGAATAGTTTCAAGACAATTCCTTTCCAGGTCATTTGCGTTTTCAATATTTTCAAGATTGAATGCCTAGAAATTAGCCAACTTAGATTTTAATAATATTTGTTTTTCAGAAAGCATTGCAGAAAAGGAAAGGGATCCCTGAAATTAGCGTCAGGACTTGATAAGTCTAGATTCGCACTGGCCGTGCTTGCTGCACACGTGAAAGACCCTTGTTGACTTTAAAGAGCGTGCACGGTGACATTGAAGTGCGTAGGTTAATCCGATTGCCCAGCAGTGTGCAAGATATATCGACTGAAATGTCCATAAGTGTTTCCACGCTGAAACTCTCGTTGCACATACTTCTCACCTTAAAGAGCATGCGACGATAAAGCATGTTTTGAAACGATTGCAGTTTTCACTCTTCGGGCGACCTCGTTTTACATTTTTTTTTTCTCACTTTTTAGTTGACGCTTTTTTAGATCCAATTAAATGCACCGAGCTGGCGGAGCTCATTAAATATCACGCTGGATAAGCATTCTGGAATTTTCTTTTTTTTCTAGATATTTTATTTCAAAGCAAGTTTCCTTCATTAAGGAACTATTCGATATTAGCGATTCAGTTCTTTAATTTAATAGTAATATTACTGTTTTGACAAATTGATCGCTACATAAATAATTGAAATTATTTAAACGTTTCTACCAATACTTAGTAGAAGTTTAATTTGATAAAATAAACACCAGTACGATACAAGTCCAACACAAAATTTATATTTTTTCTCTGCATAAAAGTGTAACAAACATACAAAGTTTGAAATAAACTACTTCTCAATATTCAATCCCCTCAAAAAACTCTCGCAGAAACGAGTCGTTTTCTTGTCTGCAAAGTAGAAAGTCCCCTTAAACGGGAGACATCGAAAAGTTATACCCGAGTCTTTGCCAAACAATACGATTGGTCGCGTATAGTTCGCGAGACACTTTCCATCGGATTCCGTGCTTCCGATTTCTGCGCAATTTACCGCGGTTCGTGACCAGCGGTAAAAAGGTGGGGGGGCGGTTGCATTATTAACGTCGCCCGTTTCCCTGTTACAAGTTCTGAAAATATTCTGCGATATCGATCCTCTCGTCCCAAGGAAGATTCATTCATTTTACGGCGTTATCCTCCGCCGTAGTGCGTCACGTTGTCCCGACATTGCCACCGTTCGATCGCGTCTGTCGAACGGAAAAGTTCACGGAACAAAACGGCTCGTCGTTTATGTCCCACATTTTCCAACAACGGCGTTTCCTTGGTCGTTGTCGCGCCATTTTCAGCGATCGATTTAGCTCGACGCGGCTTATTAAAAGCCGACTACAATGCCAGGAAGGATAAAGAAAACGAACCGGGGGGTAGGGCGGGGGCGGTCAGAGATATCGAGATAAGCGTCGATGAGAAAATTGGAGGAGAGGATGTGCGCGAAAGCAATTTAGCCCAAACACAGCTGACCCAGGCGAGAGCTGGTCAAGAGAAATTGATAAATCAGGAAATGAGGGACGATGACAGGAGGTATTTGTGTTTCACCTTTTAGAAGGGACACTTTATATTCGCATAGCAATTGAAGGATAAGTTCCTTGAATGGTCTTTGGAGTTTGAACTGATTTACTCTAGAGATGGGCATCTGAGATGCTACTGACTCTCGAACAAGTGGTCTTCTATCAGAATGTTCCAAATAATATTGCACTTTGCTCACTTATCCAAAAATATATCGCAAAGAACATGAAAATAGAAGAAACAATCTCAGATGCCACTGAAAGCAATACTTTCTGATTTCGTCTTCAAGTGAACTGGGGTACACGTGCCTATGGCAGATATGGGTACAATCGAAGCAAAATTGCCAAGCATTCTGTGCACACTCGGTATGCGTGGTACAAAGTTGAGGTCTCGAGCATTTCCACGGTGGCGCAATCGAGCAAAGTGGAGATCCAGCTGCAAGGGAAGATTTACGGTAGACATATCGCAAAATAGGGCACTGGTTACGTAAAATCTTCGCAAACTCCAAAATCAATATGCCGAAGAATAATTATCTTGCGGCACTTGTGTGCTGCAACACACGATTGGACTCTGTTTCATTTGTACGTAATAGTACAAACTATATAGAACGTTTATTCTTGTGAACGATAAATCTATACACGTAAAACGAGTGCCTGAGATCAATTGTAGAATTTATAACAAAAGATCTTTCGAGTTTCAGACCCTTGGTCAAAGAAAAACGTTACTGCCAATGTCAACTTTGTTTATCGTTTATCAGGTCATTGTGTACCAATTGATTTTTATCGATCCGAGTTTGAAAATTTGCACACTAGATAGCAAAAGGTTGTTGGAAAAGAGTGCGAACGTAATTGATTAAAAATAAAAACTCGTTATGAATTTATTTGTTAGAATTTAATGTAAAAGAAACGACGTTACTTTCTGGCCCACCTAATATTATCTTTTGAAGATAATCTGTATTTTTGTTGTATGTAGTCAAGGTGATACTTGCTTCGTTAAAAATAGTTTCTGAACGTTTGTGAACGTTTCTGAATCCCCCATTGTCGTTTAGCAAAGGTTAAACGCAGTTTTTGCTAAACTGCGGAACGTATTGTTAACAAAGAAGCCTATCGATTAGCAGATTGGCCGCGAGCCTAAGTCAAAACACCAGAAGACCGACAGTGATTAGACAGACGATACTCACACCTTTGCGTACAACTACTTGGATGCGACCAGGATACAATTAGACCCTCGCTGCTCTATGCGCAGTATTATAACACAGCGGCAATAAATAACCCCTTGTTGTATTTCTGTTCTTGCCAAGGCGCCAAATCGCCAAATGGTTTCATAGAACTGCCGAATTTCGCGAAAATCGCCGGAAGAAGATATGGTTCATTGATCAGCTGCTTGGCTAGAAGACAGAGCCAAAAGTGTAAGGAGTTCCAGAGTGGTTGAAATTGGACAGATAATTTATAACTCCACGATTATGTCTCTTATATTCAAATATTACCAACGTACGATCAGATTTCAACTGTCCCGTGCGGAGTATAGCGACTCCTCCTTGGTAACTAGCTGTCCGTTATTCCTGGTGGCCAAAAATCTACGTCAAAAGAAGATATCGTTTATTGATCAGCAACTTGGCTACGTGCCCAAGTCAAGATACAAGAGAGGCGGCAGTTGGAGCTGGTTCCTCGCACATCTGAAGCCACTTAAATACTACCGGCATACAATCAGACACCAATTCATCTATACGTGGTGCAGGAACGTCGTCTCGGTGTACGATCTTTTGTTGCAGGTCTATTCTTTTTGATAACTCGGTTCTACAAGTAACTTCGATGGAGTGTGAAAATTGGCGAAGATGGTGAAAAGAAGTTATCTATCGATCAACAGCCTGGCGAGGACCCAAAGGCACAGAGAAATCGCAGTTCGAAGTGTACATATGTCTTCGATATACATTGAAATTGATAGTTATAATGTATATTATTTATTAATACATTGGTGTCCACTAGTTCCGAAGACACGAGATCTAGAAGTGCACCCCGCAAGGGTTGGTGGCAAGAAAACATCGTCTATTGATCAGCAGTCTGGCTAAGAACCTGCGTCAAAATGCCAGAGGGTCGATGGTGGCTGAGTCTGAGTTAAGGATACTTTGCACCTACATCTAAAAACACCAGATACTATGATATAAAATGATTCTATAAAATACAACAAATCCTTCAATATCGCAACCTAGAGTCTGTAAATGGTCCTTTGTTACAGTTTCATTTTTGTTAACAACTAACTACAGAATTTTGAGAGGATGAGACGATGGAATCTATTTGTCTGCAGTGCATAAGAACCTGCGTAAAAACGCCTCAAGAGGCCCAACGATGGTTTGAACACACTCTTCACACCTGCGTCTAGAACCCTACTTCTATGCCATGTGCCTTCTGCCACAGTTCTATCCTTTATCATAATTCAGAATGTGCGAACGAATTCGTCGGACTGCGAAACTTCGCGAAGACGGTCGTTATCGTTCATTGATCAGCGCGGCGTGGTACACGGCGGTGGCAAAGTGTAAGAGTCTGATGGCTGGGGTTTGGACAGATGGTATTTTACGCCTTCACGTAGGTCTCCACACGTGCCTAGCGACCGGCAGCCGGGTCCACGATATAGGCATGTTGAGCCTGCTCGAGGTGGAAGTTGTAGGTTGGAGGTTAGTGTAGGTGGACGGGTAGCAAGTCGTCGGGTAGGTTACTTGCAGCGGCGGCGGTGGTGGTGGTGGTCTGCCGCGGCTAGGGGCGCAAGAGGCGTCGGTGGGTGGATATTGAGCGACGCCGGGCGTCGTGGCGCACCGTGCGGATCAGTCGCCCTCCAGCTACCGCCCTAGATACGAGTTCAGCCACTTCCGGCCCTCCTCTTTGCTCGTCGGACGTGCCTCTTGCCGACTTCTGTGTTCCCTCCTTTCCTTTTTCTGCTGCTGGCCGCATAAGCTTTCAGTTTCTCGTCGGTTGCGTGTTTTCGCGTATAGAAGAAAGCAATAACACACTAGAAACATGCTGATCGATCTCGTGCGCGACTCAGTGCTGCAGTGCTTCTGTCACAGCTGCAAAGCACCTCTGGGCATAGGTGAGTCCTAAATACGATCCTAAATTCAGCGTTTCTCGACGTACCGCGGTACCAAGATGCAACCGTTCGCCGCTTTTTGATGTGCGACTGGTAGCTAAGATACGCGTACACCGATGGCTAGAAGGGGAGGAGTCGATATCGCGGTGAACGACGCCCGATGATCGAGGTGATCCTCTAAACTAGCGATCTCTTTTAATCCGATTTTCTACGGTATCGTCCCGCTGCACCCCCTCCGATCCGGTAGGGAATTTCATACCCGTCCCCTTCTCTGTGACGTTTCAATTTCGATCGCTATCGTCGTATTCGTTCTTCGTTATTTATTCAATTTCAAATCAATCGTTTGCGTTACCTAGGAGAAACGTGCCGGCGAGTATATTATTAACGGACTGCAGGTGGTACCGGGTTCGGATATTGTTCGTTTACAAGGATTATTTCCTCCTTGAACCTACCTTAAAGGTTCTTCTTGATATATTCAGTAGTCGATCTCGCCGGTAGATGTATTTTTACCGCAGTCGAGGAAAGTCGATATTCACGCTGCTATCGTATTATCCAAGACACCCGCAGTTCGATCAATTTCCCTACCATGTACACGAACCGGCACCCAGGGTGCACTCGTGTACCAATGGTCCCACCATCATCGGTGTGCGGTGGAAATTCATTGCGCCGGTAACCATGAATTCGACGTTCTTTTATAACGTATTTTAATTCACGCCTCTTGCCAAACGTGTTCTGAACGAGGAGTAGAAGTCGATAAATTTTTTTTTTTATAAATCATGGATCACCTCGGACTAGTACGACTATATAGAGAGATCGCAGTAGCGGTGGACACGCACGTGATCCATGGAACGTCCTTGCCAAAACGATCGGGGTGCGGCCCAAGATGGCTACCTCCGGTTGTCGGCCGATAGCGAGCAGACGGTTGCATCGATTTTCCGATAATTAAAGCATGATCCCCGTTTCCCTTGGTCCCTATGGTAATACGGTACTCTCATTGATTCTCAATTTTCGAAGCGGGAAGTAGAAGGGGCAACGCGCCCTTCAAGAAGCCCAGCGGCAAAGGAAAGCCGCGGACTAAGCAGCCGAAGAAAGTGAAGTTCATCAGTGAGTACATCGCTTTTGGTTGAGACAGGGTTTTCGGTTTGTTGAGTAATAAAGCAGGAACAGTTTCAGGAACATAAATTAATGGGATTGATTCGAATTTCGCATCTTTAATCTATTATTTAAAATTTCAAGGTGTACTCTTTCATTTGCAAGATGTCCTTCTAATAAGGTCGTGATTCCAAGCTCTGAAGGTCTTAGAAAATGTGGTTTACAAGAAAGTAGATTTTTCAAGCAAACAAACCAGAAACCTGCTTTAACGAGTCGCTTGCTTTCTCAGTTGCGAAACATTCGATCGAACATGCTTGAAACGCCCTCGGATCGAGTACAATTAACGGCGAACTTTTACTATGAGAGTCGACAAAGTTGACCATCCCATGACTGGATTCCCGTCGCAGTGGATTCCAGATAGCAGAGTAGAAAGTATTGCGCGTATAACAATTTATTCGCTATGTTTATTCGATCGAATAGTTATCACTTACTCAGCTTTAGTCAAATGCAATCTGATTGTAAAAGGATTTCAAACGGGGCTTTAGAACATTGGTTTTTGATATCAACTTACGCGACATCATGTTTCTCGTTTAATTGTAATCATGTGTATTCTCATGTAAAATAAAAAAAAAACTATAAATATATACATATATAATATATTCCATACCATTTATGTTTCACATAAAAAAAAAAAAAAAAAAAAAAAAAAAAAATAATTCCAAAGCTCCATTTGGAATATCCTTTATAATTCCAACATTTTTATTGAGTAATCATCGCGTCAAAAGTTACTTTTGATTCTACGATCGTATCGCGCATGTTGGGGGGTGCAACGAACTCTGTGCAAACGGTCGCCAATATGTCGCCGGATGAATTATAAATCGACTGCGGCGAATGTCGAAGAACACTCCAGCGTGTGGTGTACGTGGGGTGGCCGTTGAAAATATGCGTGTGCCGACGCTAGACGTCGCGGCGCCTAGAGACAATCGTCCCGTGGGTTGATCGATCCTTCTCGCATCTCTGAGTCATACTTCCGCAATTGATTCGTGCACTTTGCGAAATAGGAGATGGAAGGATCGAGACATCTTTCGTCGAGGGAGACTCTTTCCCCCTACGCTTCTTAATTGGACACTTCAGAGGCCATCCTAGCCAGACACCTTGAAGAACTCAATTTCTTCTTTTTCTGTTACATTTTCTTGTAGCGTAAAATTTCAAAGAAAATATTTGCTGCGAAAACATAAGGGTATTCCAACTCGACACTCTGTAAAACCAATTTCTTCTTTTGTATTTTTTTCTGGCGAAATTATTAAATTTGTTAATTGCTTTTTCTACATAAAATGATTTATAATGGCAGTACGTACACGGTACGAATATTTTGTACGTCCAACAACGCACTTGGTATTTTTACTTTTTATTTTCGAAAAAATCGATTTTGAAACCACGTTCACAGAGTGACTACACAGATGTATCTCTTTGATATCACCACTTCACAAATTCCTATTCACGTCCCTAACGTGTTTACACGAAGTATACAATGCTAATTATAAAACCATGTTACTTCTGGTTACATAAATTGCCACTTTCCAGTAAACAAAATTTTGCTTAACGTGAACGTGCTTGAAACACTTTCACGTTCGACTTTCTCGATAAAGAATGTCATTAATTGTATCGTAAAATGTAATTGTAATTACAAATTTTTCGTGTAGTGTTTATAGTGTTCGCATTTCACTTAATTATGGTTAACTAAAAGCTTATAAAGGATGACCCGACAGATTTCACTCCGCAATGATTTTTCAGCGACCGAAATTCGATGCCAAGAGAAATCTAAGGGTGGCCTCTGCTACGAGGTAATTTTGGCGGAGCCAACAGTTCCTAAGAGGGCACCGTCACCGCCACAGACAAGTCCGACTCAACAAGTCGCTATCGAGGACAAGCTTAGAGCGGCGGAGGAGAGAAGACTTTCTTTGGAAGCTCATAAGCTCGCTGCTCTCGCTGCTAAGCTTAGCAAAATCGAAGAGGCCGCTCGCAAGAAGGATGAACTCAGCTCTGCTTTCATCACCGCGACCCGCGAATCACTGGACGCAAAGATGAACAACACCGAGGAGAAGCGAGAGGCACATATCGCTGAACTGAAGAACAAGCTGAAAGAACACGTTAGTTTTAGTTTTCTTCCCACGTCCAACTATATCAGATTCTGCGGAAAGTTGTTGCATTTTTCAAGAGAAAAGTTACCAATGTTTATCATAATCAAATAAATGAAACTTAGAAGTGGATCTTAATCCAATAACATTTGAGAACCACTGGCTAGGAAGTAAGCTATGAAATTTGCTGTTCCAAAACTAACGACAGAACTTTCTGCAGAAGTTGATACCTCGAACGAATAATTTGTCATGTTATTATTTTGTCTATGGTTCGTTTACAGTTAGAAAGTGTAGAGAAGACTCGCTTGAGCCTCGAACTTCAGACCGAGGAGATTCGTTGTGCCGTTGAAGAGAAGCTGAAGACCGCTGCTGCTCAACGCGATGAGAATATGAAGAGGATGTTGGACCGTCTCAAGGAACATGTGGGTATCCGAGATTATTCATGAATTGCGTCGCATCTTCGAAAACATGCGTATTAAGTACGCGTCTTTTAATATTTAGGAAGAGCAAGCTGCTCGCATACGTCAAGCAATATCCGAACGCGTGCAACAGCTCGAGACCCAGATTCAAGGCAAGTTGGACCAAGCCCGCGAACGCCGTGAGAACATCGAACGCGAACAGAAGGAGAAACTGCGCAATCATGTAAGTTGCACGCGTTTATCAAGTCGCTCAGTCTCGGTATATTATTTTATGGGTTCTCTATTCGATTGTTTTGGGCAGTATCAGGAAGGATTTCTCGCTTTGTAGAAGTAACAATCATACACATTTGGTTTGGTTCAAGTTCAGAAAACTTGATGCGAGTTAAAGTTCTCCGAACTTGATCTTTCGTGGAAATCCTTTCTTGCACACTATCGACAAAATTTACCCAATAAGGGACTTTGAAATGGTCGTTTAGAACACTGTGAAGATAGCAAAAGTGCGTCAGACAGCGGATGAGTGCGTCACGAGAGAAATTATGGTGAAAAAGTTCGAATTTGACAAGAGGGTTTCTACTGCGGAGCAGAACAGACAGCGAGAGATTCAACGTCGTGTGCAGGCTATTCGCCAATATGTAATTTCGCCCTCTTTCTGTTGATTCGATATTCTTATTGTCTTATCCCCTGAGGCCGTTGCTTATTATATATCTGTTTCGCTGATTAAGTTCAGTAGGAATACCGATCATTTCAGTAGCCTATCATTGTTAGAGTTTTTAAGGAATGTTACCGTGCTTCGCCATATTATGTTGCAGAGACTAATCCCTAGAAATTCGTTTATATTATGTGCGATTATGCAGCGTGAATTTAGAGACCGTGACAAGCTGCATCTTTTTTCTAAGGGAAGATGTAAACAGGAGTTCCGTAAGCTTGCTTTAGACTCTAGAATCGCTCTGTATACCTAATTCCTCTTCTGATTTTCTTTTCAGCATGACTCCCTGCATTTATGAGCCACGACATTTGATAGATACATGTTAGCTTAATATTAGTTAGCATGAGATACTTTGATATTTTTCTTTTATGAAATAGTTCGGGTCTGTTTGTTTACGAGTTAAAGTATCGTCTGTCCTTCTTGTTCTAAAGGAAAGGCGCGCCGAAATTGTGAGACAGAACAAAGCAGCTCTGTCCGAACTATCTGGTGTGCCAGCTGAAGAGGAGACTGCCAGCTCTGGGTAAACGGAAGATCGTTCTCGATCGTAATCCTCGTTAAAATATCTTTTCATCGTTGCAAAATCGAGGAAAGAGGAGAGCGGGATATGGCTATCGGCTTGCAGTGTCACTCGCTGAATAGATCATCGGAGTTACGTGTTTAAATTTCGGAATAAACTAAGGAGTCACGCTCGCTGAGCTTGACGTGACTCTGTTACGCTTTGTGCCATTTTCGTTCGCTGGAAGACAAATTTTTAAAGAACTCGCAAGCGATTATAGTAGCTGGAGAGATTTTCAATTTTAACGATATTATTTTACTACAGTTGTTGAGAGACAAACTAAACATTCGATTAGACAAAAAGTATTCACAAGTAACTCGAGGAGACGTTCGTGACGAACGATTAAATTGTTTTTACTTTTTTTTTTTTATCTCCAACTTTGTACTTGTGCAAAATCACTGCCTTCATCTAACTACACACTAAAAATACAAAAAAAAAAAAAAAATACACGAAGATACGCGTACTAATCTGAGTTTAGAATACATGTACAATATTATTTTTTCAGTTCTAACGTGCCTACCACTAACACGATTGTAGATCTTCTACGAGATGGCATTAAAAAAATAATAACTTCTCTACGTTTGTGAATGATTGTGTATGTTAGAATAACTAATATTTTATGAATTTTTATAACTCGCTTGATTTCATATTTACTTTTTTTTATACAGCGATTATAACGTTATTATTAACTTTGTACTTCATCGAAGAGTCATTTATTCGAGTTTTAAAATTGAAAAGAAGGATCATAACGATCATCGAAGTCGAGAGTTTTAACGTTTCATTACTATTTCCGATGTTTCTCTGAAGTTTCGTCTTTTATTTTCCTAGGTTTTCGGTGTTCCGTTCGTTAAATGTTTGCTATCATTTATAGGATAATAATAGAATACTACCGCTACAATTAGATCGTAAGTGGTAATTGCGACCATATGTCAGTGCACATACCATACGTAATAAACGATTATACGTGCATGGTATGCGTCGACATATAAGCACACTTATAATATATATGATAGTGCTTTATACTAGGCTTGAAAACTTTAAAACCATTTTGTACTCGATCATTGTAATATTACTGCGCTAACTGAACAAAAACATTCACAAGATATGTAGTCTAATTGAATATGATAATATGATGCTTCTGTGATGACTTAATTATTTGTCAAAATGTGTAGTGTTTAAGTGAAAGAATGAGAGGGAGAGAGAGAGAGAGAAAGAGACATTTAATTCCTCTACGCTCGTATGGATACCGTGGCTAGGGGCCTTAATTTTGTTCATACTATATATCATCGCTGGAAGTACTGATTTCTAATGTAATAACCGTAACCGGGGCAAAGTTTTCGTCGAGATTTCCCTTCACTTAATAAACATAGGCAGCTGATGGTTCCTCGGTCTTCTTAGATACTCGTATATATCGTGGGATACCAAAAACGGAAGGAAACTTTTAGCTCTGGTCACGGTATCGTCACAAAACAAAGGGTTATAGAAAGACCATGTCGCAGTGATATTGCAACCTACGATACCCTACATTCTAGATATTGATACTATACAGAAAATTTTTACAAAAGGCTAATCGCTGAAGTGTTAACGTGAGATAAATAAAAATTAATAAAGTGAAAAGGAATTTGAACTCGTACGTTGACGAATACGCAACTTGTAACCTATATTGCCGAATGTTGCGATTGATTCGCCACGTGTTGCAACGTTGTGAAGAAAGTCGGATGGTCTCGCATTTTCTTACGGTTACAATAGGTGACGGATAACGTCTATTTTTGCATAATTGTTGTGATCTTTTGCAAATGGTATCTCGTACAATTATAATATAGATGCCCGACGTATGTATGTTATGATTGTCCTTTTCGACTTACGTTATGATATATAAATATATATAGATTTCTATGCGATGGTATATATAATACATATATGATATGATCAATACAATGTACGTATGGTTTATTGTGGGCTTTGGTATTATCTTATAGTAGACGGAAGCAAATCGTCACGTAAGGAACTTATCGCAAAAATAAATTCTTAATCGAACGAACGAGTAATCGTGAGAAAGCAATTTCTCGACGATACATTGGCTGCCTTCTATATTCTTCGTTTAATTTTTAGTTGGGACAATGTGTGCTCAAAAAAAGGAACATGATCGTGTGAAGTAAAAGGTCGTACCTACACGCAGTTGTGGTAGTTTTCTTTCACTCTCAAGTATCCTTTCGTCTTGTCCTCTCCGAGTACCTAACATTATCGTTTTCATTTCACGTAAGTTTCACACTTCTAAAATCAACTTCTAACCATATAATTTCTGAATACGGTAAAAATGATTTATCAAGGAATTGACGCTACGATTAAAATACTACTGATCGAAATAAATAACCGTACGTCGGTAAAAGAGATCGTGTCGAAATCTTGCCAGTGTCTCTCTACTTGTTATTCATTGCAAATCCCTGACCGTTATGGATAAACGTAGGAATGAATATAACAACGTTTTAAGAACGCCTTTCGTTTCGTGCATCAGTCTAAAATATGTAAAATGCTACTTTAAGGCATTATGCGCAGAGAATTTTGTCTAAAAATCGTTTTACTCTCCTGAATTTGGAGTAAAACGGTGTAAGCATAAGAGACGTGCATAGATACGTCACCGGGATCCACGTGACGTCAAAGGCTATCGAATGGCCGAAAGCCAAAGGCTAAACGAAATGACGAGAGTGGCTTTATAGCCGACTACGTAGAGGGCAAATGGCTGCCGTGCGGGTGAATAATAATGTGTAGCCACTGTAGAACGAGTGATAAAAATCGTGATAAAGTGCGTGTACGATGTTACTGAAGGGCCGATTATCGGAGAAGAAGAACCGGAGGCATCATGGGAAAAACACCAAAGCCACGGCCGGTAAGTGTTTAGATTGGTACGCCAGGAAATTTGCGAAATGGTTCGCCTGGCAGTCGACGAGATAGCCCTGCTGCGTTCTCGGTCTCTCTAAACGTTTTCCATGGTATCAACACAACATGGCCGAATCTGTCGATATTAATTAAGTTTAAGTCCATACGTACAGTGTACAATTGCGAACATAGTTGCGAATTAAAAGTTTATATATCAGTCGAATGACGTTCAACTTTCATGTTTAAGTTTTTCGTGGATTTCACAGAATGAGATATCGAAGCGAAGCAATGTCAAGATAAACACATTTGGCTACGAAAACATACGGCGTATATTGTTTATAAAATTTAATCAAAGAATGCGTGATTGCAGTGGTGGTTAGGTATCAAGGTTATGCAGAAAAGCGTGCACAATTTCTTATTTGTGCTCTAACCTCTTATTCGCGAGAAATGATAAGTGTTATTTTATGATAATTCATTAAGGTTTGCGTTCGTGCAGCTTAGATTGAATCCGTGGTTCTACGTGTTATTATTGTCCAGAATGAAATACACACTGGAAACATTTAGTGAGGTTATGCTGCTTTCAATATGGACGCCCCGCGGACTCGTGTGTACAAATGCGTCAGAACAAAATGCATTTGTAAACATGATTCGTGATTGCTTCCGATACTTAACAGATATCAATTGTTTCCCTAGTACTCGGTCTTGTTCGAATTAACTAATGGCTTGTGATAAAGAGGGATCTTATTTAAATTTGAGTCGAAATCGAAGTGCGAACCGATACGGAATCGTTGAATGTATTTCGCGATTATCAATGAATCCGAACTTCGCTTTGACAGGCACTGTTGTTGACGATGAAACGCCGTCGCTATCACTTTTAACCATGGTTACTTTCTATCCTCTCGGATAAAACACCATCTCTTCGTGCAACGTTATCGCGTTAGAGTTTGTCAGGCGTTAGCTTTTATGTATTAACTGCGTAGCTTCTGTCGCGTTAAATCACTTTCAATTCAAATCGATTTTTTTTTTATATCTCGATTTTATATCAAACCTATTTACATATCATTTTACAGATGCAGAATGAATGTGTAATTTAAGAATCATGATACAAAGGACACTTTATCTACTTAGCTGTTAATTATGTAAATTTACTGGAAAGATCATAAAATTAGATTTATAGGAATGCATCGTTATTCTCTCAGATGTTTCACAAGCTCAGACATACAGTCAGTCATTAACTTATTGAAACAGGTAATTTAGATGGATAGAATAGTGTAAAAACAGGTATTCAAAGAACTTTTCCCTATTAAGGAGTAGAAGACTTGGTTTATTATCTAATAAAATTGACTAATGAAACAGGGAAAATATGTTTTGAAGTAAGTGCTTTTAGATAAACACAGCTCTTCTCGTATGATTCTGAACTATGCTTTACTTAAAAAATCCTGGATAAGATAATGCATTTGAATATTTTAGATCCAGCATAAGTGAAGTATAATACAAGAATGATCGATATGTAACCAAATATGTCTGTGCCAATAATTTAGTGCTCCATTCTATGTTTATACATAAATTATTTTCTCATTTCTTGTTAAAACGTAGCTACATATTGCTCAATTATCTAAAATGCAATTCATGCTAACGAAGGCATTCCATCTAGTAGTCGGTTTACGGCGTCTAATCGTTGCTATTCCTTTCGATAATTTCAGTGGTAAAACAATTATGGATCTCCGAGACTCGTATGTAGGAATTAATTGAGCGTCACCCACAGCCAGGAAACTATTTCAACGAGACGAGTTTGTTTCATTCGGGTTCGCACGTCACACGGAAGGTGCGTGCTAGTGAAACCGTGAAAATGCATTCTTAGCGTGCTGCGATAAGAATAGAGCAAGGAAGATAGACTAAGATAACAAATAGAGGAGAGGTACGTACGTGCACATACGTAATCGGCGCGCTTGGCTGCGCGTGCGTGTGTCTTCGACATGAGCGTAGCCACTGTGGAATAAAAATAGGCGTAGACTAGGGGACCGTAGTCAATTAGAAGCTTCATTTTGCTAGAGCTTTTACAGCGTGTGGGGCTATAGATAAATAGAACAAGTAACGGAAATGCTTTGCTTTTATATTGCTAAGGGTAGAGATCTCAAATAAATAGCGTAAATAGTAAGCCTAAACGGTAAAATCAATACAGAGCTAAAGAACAGTTCAATGAGTCAGTTCCATATTTTTACCACGTTTTAAGGATAATTGCAACGTAAATTAAAAATTGTTTTACAAGTATGAGATTAGTAACATTAATTTCTAACCCGAAGTTGCAAAATCTTGGGTACGTCACTGATCTGTATGTGTGTGTATGCGCGCATACCGATGGTGTAAGTACGTCGAATGGAAACATACATGCATCGAGTGGCCTCAGAGCTCACACAAAGATTACTGCATATAAGTCCATACGTTGTCATGACGATAAAGACGCGGATCGATGTTTTTAACCGGTTGGGAGCGCATCGTGTTGATTTCGTGTTTGATACCTTGCGATATTTCTGTCTTTCGTACTTCGCTCTTCCATTTCTCACTTGTGCCATATGCTCGCGTCTTGATCGATCGGACTCACGGCATGGAGCTTTTATAGCGAACCAATCGGAAAGATTAGGACAGAGGTGGGCAAAATTCTTGTCTAGATCAACCAATGGAGACGAATGTGTCACGATATATATTTTCATGTAACAAGTAGAACGTATGTGAATATCAAAAAAAAAAGTAAGCAAAATAACACGAAAAGATTCGAAGATCTACCAATTTTAATTAGCCGTTATTCCTGAATTTCATTGCAATTTTGCCAAATTTATAAATAATTTTGTCAATGTATAAATAATTTCCTTATCGGTGTTGTTAATTAAAAAACGAATTAAGATCCCCGAGAGCTATTGCAAGATATACATTTTTTTTTTTTTGTGTGTGTTAATTAGGATGGTGTGTTTACTTTTGAGTATGTAGGTTACCATCTCTTTCGATTGTACCGAACATTTTTGCGATAACGGTTTAACGATCGTCTGCAGCATCTAAGGCACATTTAACCAGACAATCTTGTCCTTGAAAGTCTCCATTTTCGCGATAATTATTTCAACGGATAACGTACGGGCTTATTCGTCGAGATTCTTGGCCGGTGACCAACTTCATAGTCTAGTTACACTACTTTTTATGTCCCGATATGATAGCGATACCGTGATATCTCTCCAACGAGTTATATAAACTTTGTTCTCCGTGAAGTCTCATCGCTGTGCCACCGCGTAAACGCCGCTATGGTTACACGCGTATCGCTACCAGGTATTCTCGATTCGGATAACGGTACAGGAATGGTCGAATTTAGCAGAACTAGATTCAGGCAGCTATACCTCGTATTATAGGTTTATCTAGCATCAATCTCATCCAGAGGATAAGATCTGTTAGCTTTTCCACCGCTGTTAAAATATTTGATAAGTTTTAAAGTATCAGATCTTCGATGTTCGTTTGAAGCAGGAAGATACACTATCGTTATTCGATCAAATATGACGCACATTTTATTCATTTTCAGTCATAAAGAGGCTACTTTCTAAGAGGTATTTAATACTTTATAGGGTATTAAGGATAGAAATGTATTTGTTGTTTCTGTGTTGGGAGTTGAAATTCAAATTAGTTTATAATTGAAGAAGTTGTTAAGGTGAATAATCGCGTTTGAGTGTCGCTGACAAAAAATAGTAAAGGTAGTAGAAGGATTAATGGACGCTGTGCATAAGTAGAATAAATCAGTCAATGGCTTATTCAGCGTTCGCAGTTAATTGATGGTAACGAACCGAACGCTATTGTAGCGAATCTAAACGAGCATTTTAATGCCGTTGCAGATCCATTTGAATGACAATCGATTTATATTGATACGGTGGCTCGCATACTTTCTGTACCGCGATGGCACCCGACGCGCGTGCTTTGTATTCTTTAATTTATACTTCCACCGAAACGACTAGAAAAGTACGGATACTTTCTTTATGTTAATGTACACTCTCTTTGTGTAAAATTATTAACATACTTACTCAATACGACTTTTACTCGGTGATAAAATTTATCGTACCAATTAAAATGTTTAACTTAATCGTAATTATTTCAGACACCAAGTTTCCTCAATTTCAAGAATTATAATGTTTCGTAACGAATGACTATTATGTTCAAATTGACGATCAGCAGTCTTTGTTATTATTATTTTATCGTCGTTTCTATATCGTTGTTTACTTACCACCCGTGTTCAAATTATAGAACATCAAATAAATTCTAACGACGTGTCACGTAGACTTCTTCGAACAACTGTATTCCCGTCGAGTTCCCGGCTTAATTCGGTTATTTGAATGCTGATGCACACTCATGTAAATTATCTCCACGAAAAGTCGTCAAGGACCAGCGATCCGTTTCGCGTCCCTCCGCGATTTGGTCCTGACCGAAGAATTTCACAAAGAAATAACGGTCGGTGAATCCAGCGACGGGTGTTAAGCGACTCAAGGCCTTTGTAATGTAGTCTCAATCACCGTCAATCTACACTGATCTTCACAATTTACAGCGGAGCCACCTTCTCGCGTGGTGCAGCCTTTCCCACTATCAATTCTGTAAAACGACTTCTTTCGTACTTTATCGCAATTTAGCCAGCGGCTACTTTTTCGTGACCGTTCTGTTCTTTTGTTCATGCTATTGTCTGACCAATCGCAAATTGAATTTAGTTTAGGGACACAGTTGACAGCGTTATATTAATATAGGAAAGGGGTAGAGATACAAAAGTAATTAACGAGGAATATCGATACCTCGTTTTGCATAACTCGCGAGTCCTTTCGTCGATTCACATTTTCCAGTCGAAAATATAAACCACCTACCCAATATTTGTCTGTTACACTGGTCGAAGTCCTGTTTCCTCTTTTTTTTTTTTTTTTTTTTTTTTAACAGTTCATTGCATTTCACTCACTCTACAATTTCCGGCTGACCACAGAGGGACGACTGGCGCCGCGGCGCCCGACACCGGTCTCTTTAGATCCTATCGCTCGTGTCGTGGTTTATTGCAGGGGTTACGCTCGACAGAAAAGCCCAGCTGATTCATTAATTGCTCGCTGCACAGGCAACGCAAATTTTCACGTATTTTATTACCACGATGAAACACACGCATTGTGCAAAGTTTTCTCGCGAGGAAATGAAAAAGAATTCAAAAAGCCAAGAGACGAATATTTTAATTTTGGCAATATTTTTATCGATTCGCACTGAAATCGATGGTAGAAGTTCAACAAAGACTTCAGAATCGTGTTTCTTACCACCAAAAACGTTGAAAACCATATTTTGGACGAAATCTAAAAATAAAAATTTGTTGGTCGAAAGATCGTCAAGCCCCCTTGAAGATTTGCAGCTTTTGCAACTATTTATTTTTTTATTTCAGAACCTTACATGGGATTTCAATGAAACTTTTATCGAATGTTCACCTTCGTAATAGGTACCCATACAAAAATCGGTGACCCGCTACAAAAATGTAAGAGCCTCAAAAAAATTTGTAAGTGTTTCTAGGATTTGTGATCTTTGACTCGAATTTTCGGGATGATAAAGCCATCTGAGCGATTTTTAGCACCTAATAACTTTTATTCGCCTTTAAAAGAGCTTTCCAACGACGTATTCATTGAGTAAATCGGTTAAGAATTGAGAAAGTTATGGATGTTTAAGGTTAAAAAGCCAATCTTGAGTCACGGATTTTGGTCATGGGTCATAGGGAGTAAAAATAATATTATCCAATCATCACGAAATTCGGTATCTACAGGGTTTTTTGTGTGCTGAATTCGAATAAGATCTTACTTTTGCTTTAAAAAATTTTCCTGGGTTAGTTTGCTGACAAATGTTGTTAGTACCACAAGCGATTTTTTGGCGATAACTTAAGAAATAATTTTCCCAGAATTTTTTAACTATTTTTAATGAATTTCTCGCATCGATTTCAGTGTGAATCGATACAAATGTTGCCAAAATTAAAATATTCGTTTCTTGGCTTTTTGAATATTTTTGGGCGCCCCTGAAGTCCATTCACAGAAACCCTCGGACACGGCGAAACTTTTTTAGGGTCTAGAATCACAAAAAAAAAGTTTGGACCAGATCTGAGGTTACATGACCGTGTCCTCCCCTTAGTTTCACGAGTTTATTTATAACCCAATGGCACTCAAGCATTGTGAAACATTATGTAATCAGTGTTATCATCGATACGGTATCAGTGTCAAAATATAGATGCTGCATCGTTTCCTTTTATGCACCTCTTGCAACTCCTCAATTGTATCTTCGGTATCTCTTGTTTTGTATTCAGATTTCTATGCAAGTGTGCAAGCAAGGAAATGCTCGGTAGTCTTTTAAGCCGTCGATCGTTACGAATTACTGCTCGGTTGGGAAAACGATTCTCAAAGAATTTTAATTCGGGCATTTTTTATTTCAAATGAATCTACGTACGGTTACAATTGAACATGAAAGATGTTATTACTAAAAAAGAAAGAAGATTTCAAAGCCCTTTTTGGAAAACCGTTTAGTTCGATCCAAATGAGCGCTAATCTAATTACTTCCGAGCGTGTGTTTTGCCAAACGTTCATCGATCGCTTACGCAACGCGAGTTTTTCTCAGATTGGAGCGCGTTGAACCGATTATCAATTTCCACGCGGAACACTTTCGTTTCTTTTCGCGTGCGTGTCGCGGAGAATATTCGCGATCATGCTAGAACGCGACGGACACCATCTCGGTGAACGTATCTTCGACGCAAATGCATCGCGAAATAAATGACGAACGCGCATGAAATCATCCTGAGTGCAGCGGGGGGTAGATTTGCGTCACGACGTGTACGCGCTCCTGCTTTTCAAAGCGGATTGGTTCGCGCGTTTATTTACGTATACAGTTGCCCCATTTCTTTGCACGAATTGCGTACAGTTGCACCAAGCGATAATGGTAACTTTAGAGTAATCGATCGTTGAACTGTTCCAACCGGAATAATATTTATATACTTTTAATACTCGCAGGAATTAAATCTCGGTATTTCATACTGCAGCTTTTATATTTATGAATGTATGTAAGTTAATGAAAGAGTTCGTCATATTCAGCGTGGCCACAGTCACGATACACATTATATCATCTATCATAGGTATGACTATGGATCACATACATCATATTCTACATCATTATGTATGTTATATTGATCATAGTTTGATATTCGGTATATT